>NW_008617247.1:0-55981 GCF_000691845.1 Merops nubicus | reverse complement strand
TGTTCGGGGGCTGTTGATGAGGTTTGGGGGTTGTCATTGTGATAGCAGATGCTGCAAGAGAGAAGTTTCAGTCCTGGACCTCTTGTCCTGCTCATTGCTGCCTCTGGAGCTGCCACTTGCACCCCAAAGCTGCTGCTTAATGAGCCTCACTCAGCAGCAAGAATCAATTAATACTCAAGAACCTTGGCTCAGTGCTGGCAAACACAAAGCCACCGAGTCAAAGCAAAACAAGGGAACCTCGTGTGATGCTCCAACCACAGGACAGCCCCAGCAACCCTGGGCTCTGCTGTGGGGTGAAAGGTGTGTTACCTCCACCCTCCCCTCAGCATCCCACACCCTGCTCCCCATCCCAGCCACCTGCAACGTTTCAGATGCTTTCTTTGGGAGACGTGTGGTGGGAAGGAGAGGAGAAGCCACGCTGGCTGCAGAGGGGACCTGGTGCCACTGTGCCCAGGAGCCCTGTGGAAGGAGCAGCTGGGATTTGCCAAGCCAGCCAGAAAATTGAAAAGCTTTTTACAGACTGGCAAAAGGGCACGTGCCTGTGTGCCCACAGAGCTGCAGGGGTGAGCCACGGGTGCCCTCTGCTTCCCCCAGGAGGGATCTCCAGGCCCTTGGTTCTCCAGTCCCCTCTGCCAAAAGCTGCTTTCATCCAGTGAAAGGCAATTGAGGGGGATGTGACCTGCAGGTTTGGGCTGCAGGGTGGGTAATAAGGCAGTTGAAAATCTCCTTCCTGTCTAGGTCAGTGCTGTGCAGGCAGGTCAGGGATCCACCTGTGTGTCTGACCCCGTTTGAAGTCAGGACACCCCCAGATTCAGGGCTCTGCAGAGATGGGAAAACTCAACTCACCTCAGCACCTTGCAGGCACCCGAGCAGATGCTGCAGCTCAAGCCTCATCCTCCAGCTGAAGGGAGTCGCCTGGAGGTCACACAGCTGCATGGCCACACTCGTGGCTGTGTGACCATGGTCAGGAGTGATGCTGGAGGGCAGCAGCTCCAAAGACAGGGGAGAAGGAGCTGGCAGAGAAATGCCTGTGAGCAGTGCCAGCCTGGGCTGGCCCACAGCAGCTGTAAGGCACATTTCCTGAGGCTCCCCAGGGATCTTCTTGCGTTCTACACCCACCAGGCCTGAATATATTTCTTGCTGTGGGTTATAAGAATTCACTCTTACACTCTAATTTAATGAGGTGTCTTAAATGTGGATTTAATCACAGCATTAAGGTAACGGTCACTGCATTCAAACTGGTGAGTGCAAACATCTTTCCTGAGCAGGCAGCTCTGCTGCATCCTTATTAATCCAAAAATCATATCCATATTAATCATTCCACAGGTAATTACTCAACCCATATCCTTTACCAAGGTGCTAATCCTCCACCCTGTGCCCGGGGGTATCAGCTTCCCCACTGGCAGCTCCTCGCTGCTGCTCAGCAGAGGGAGGAGATGCTGCCTTGGCTCAGAGCTGCATCCTCAGGAGCGAGCTCCCCACTTCACAGCTCACAGCAAAAGGCTGTCACTTCATGTGTGTGTGTGTAAATGAGGAGTTTGTTTGAGACCTGCAATTAGCAGGGTGCTGAGGCCACGGTGGACACGTCTCCTGCAGCCTCACCAGCGTCCTGCCACCCCAGCTCCTGCTGCAGCAGGAGGAACACGGTGCTCTGTGCCACATGGGGAACTGCAGCATCTCCAGAGGGTGACACAGCTCAGCTGGGGTGACTTATCCTCCAGAAGCACTGGTCTCTTTATGTATCTGTAGCAGGAGAGGTGAAACCCACCCATTAGCATGATTGGAGCTGCTGGCCAGGGCTGTTATTTTGCTGCCAGCCTTGCAGCCAGCGGAGTTTATAATCCTTCTGGAAGCATCCAGCCATCCTCCTGCTCCTACCTGTACAGGCAGAAAGGCCAGACCACAGACAGAGCAATCCTTTGAGCTCTCTCCCAAAGCAGGTTTGAGGATTTCTGTTGCTTGATCTATTTGTTAGGTGTATTTGTTCAGTGCAACTAGCCTTGAGCCACTTCCCTCCCAGGCAGGGTGCTGGCACCCTGACCTGTGCTTATCCAAGGCTAAAATGCTATTTGAGCACACATAAAATATGCATGAGGTCTGTGACCTAGTCTATAAACTCCTGTACAGCCTGAGGCAAAGCCTTTGT
The DNA here is from genome assembly GCF_000691845.1 of Merops nubicus. Classification (NCBI taxonomy): domain Eukaryota; kingdom Metazoa; phylum Chordata; class Aves; order Coraciiformes; family Meropidae; genus Merops; species Merops nubicus. The sequence goes on along the minus strand of NW_008617247.1, from coordinate 53,835 downwards.
GGCGAGCTCAGAGAGATTGCAGGTTCCCGCTGCAAAAATCAAATACACCTCAAAAGAATGCTTAAAAACTCGTGCAAGAGCAACTCTGCCCCCCGAGATCATCCCAACACTTCCCTTTGTGAAAGATGAACACGGCAGGAAAAAAAAAAGAGAACTTATAAGGATTTATATCTTCTCCTCAAAGCTCAGCCTAATTGAGCACTAGCGAAAGAGAAGAAGCTTTCTCCTCGCTGGGCGGCCGGCAGCAGCTGGAGCAGAGTGACAATGCCAGCCCTGCAGAGACACCAGCTCCACCCAGCCCTGCCCCATGCCCCACCAGCTCCCAGGACACCCACGGCCACGTCAGCACCAAGGGTGCGTGTGCCCAGAGCCAGCCTGGCACCCAGCAGGGGCTCCCCTGATGAAGAGGAGTCCCTGGTGCTTCTGCAGTGCCCCAAAATACATCTCCCAACGCTGGCATCAGGGGTGGGAAGCAGCTCTGCTGAATTATTTTGGAGGAGAAAGAGGCAGGCAGACTGCTCACATGGCAAGGCAGCTGCAGAGCTGGGAGGGAACCACAGGGGAGAATAATTCTCTCCGCTGCAGGAGTAAATGGAGGATATTGATTGCTCTGAACACCAGGAGGCTGTGGCACCTCCAGCTTTTGTGGCTCTGGTCCTGGTCCTGGGCTCTTTGCTTTGCCCAGTAGCTGGCCATCGGTGGCCCTCAGGGAGGAGGGGGCAGCAGGGCTGGGGGGGGGGGGACAGGCCCAATTCCCCCTTTTTTTTTGGGTGACAGGTCGAATCCCCCCAGCTCCTGGTGAAGCAAAGCAACCGTAGCGAAGGATAATTTTCAGATGAGAAGGATCATTGCTAATTTTGCTTTCAACGAGCTACAAAGCAGCAAACCCATGGTTTGTATTTCATGCTGCTCAGAGAGCCTCCTGCTGCCTTCCCAGCCTGCTCCAGAGGAGAAGCTCCGTGGAGGGACACACAGACACACACACAGAGCCCCATGTGGACCCAGTTACAGAGCTCCAAAATTCACCTTGAAACAAGCCTGGGCGAGCAGGATCTATTTATAATCCCCCCAACATCATCCCTGTGCTCAGGCCACAGACGAGCCTATTTCCAGGAGTAATAAGTGTGAAATGGCAGCCATAAAACCACAGTAATCAAACGTGAAAGGAACAGCCCAATTCATTAATACCCAGACAAGCTGATAGAGACATTCTTAATTATCAAATATTGCCACGGAGTTAATTTTTACCTGAGTTGCTTAAGCCTGGCCATCCTCCTTCCCTTCTCTCAGACATTTTGCCACGGGGCAGCATTGAACATTTGCAATTAGATTCCTCCACTGGAGTTAATTATGAAGCGCCAATAAAGCCTGACTGCTTCCCATTTTCCTGAGTATTATTTTGAAGCAAAAACAAATCCTTTGTTTTGGCATCAATATTTGTAACGTTAAGTTTAACACGAACCCTGGGGTAATACTCTTGATACAAACAGATATAGACACGCTCATGTTGTACATCTATTTTATATTGTTAGATTACTTTTGCATTATTTTACATACACTTGCCTGCACAAACTTATCTATATACTGGAGCAGAGACAAGATTTCTCTTCTGGAAGATCTCTAAAGTAATTAGCTCCTTTTCAGCCCCATGATGTCAGATCAGTAGCCTCCCCCCTTTCTACATCAGCTTTGGAGGTTCCAGATTGACTTGGCACTTGGGGAAACAGGGGAAAGGGTCCTGAGCACCCCCTGAAACAATCCTGGCTGCGGGAGGAGGGGTGGAAACACAGCTCTTAGTGATGTGCTTGCTCCATTTTAAGCAATGAAGCGTCCACTCAACATGAAGCTAAATTTCCATGACAAATGAGTTAGCCACTTAACTACAACAAGACCACGTGTGCTTATTGGAATAAAAAGCAAGAGATTTTTGTGGTTATTATTGCCAGTTTACGATAACTGTCTGATTACATACAATTATATGTCACCCGCTAGCTAAGCACTCACAGAAGAGAAAAGATGCTGGAATTTAAACAGGTCAAAATTAATGCTACGATTGTATTTGATAATTGAAAGTGTCACTTCCATTAGCTCGCCCAGCTCACCAGGCTTGCAAAGCCAGCACCAGGATGCCCAAAATCCTTTCCACTATTTACAGCATGATCGTCATTAAACAACAGGACAATGCTGTGTATTCAGAAGGAGAAATCAAAGCTGGCCCAGGGGATACAGAGGGGGAGCACAAAGCTAAAACGGGGGCTGGAGAGTGAACTCAAAGCTGGTTTGCTGCTGTTTCAGAGAAAAACTGCCCCGGGCAGCCCGCAGAGCTGCTGTACCCCAGCTCAGTGCTGCAACAGCAGCTTTCAGAGGGGTGTTTGCTGGCACCCACAGCCTTGCCCAAGGAAGGTCCAAAGCTGCTGGTTCAGTGGTGCCTTCCAAAGCATTAGTGGCTCTTCACTCTTCTGGGAAATGATAGAGGGGTCTAAGCTGCCTGCATTTTATATAACCTTTATTAAACATCATTTGACCTTGTCAGTGCAGATAAAGGCCTGTGAAGTGCAAGCCAGATAAAATGTAATTTTTAGTGGAGTGTACTTATATTAAATATATTAACGAGGTGCAGATGAATACAAATGACCCCATGGTCAACGCTGTCGATTCACGTCGAAATTTCTTTTGCCTTTGCTGAGCTGAAGGAGTCAATAACCTCCCAAAGGTCACACACAGTGGAAATGTTTCCTGCCAGCAGCCATCCTGCCACCTGCCTCTGGTGTGTGCTACAACACAACAGCCACGAGAGAGTCAGCCCAGAGGTCAGCATCTCCAGATTTCCCTGTAAAATACTACACCCCTGTCCTCTGGCCCTTTGGAAGGCTCTGGGAACCTCAGTTCAATTCATATTTTATTCTTGGTATAAATTTAGATTAACCCACGGCACAAGTGAAAAACAATCATCTCCTCTTTTATTCCTTAACTTCATAGATGATGTGAAAATTCACTCAGTGTTGGGTTGACACATCCCAGTTCAGCACTTGAACGGTGATGGGACCACCAGCAACAGAGCTAAGAGAGCCCATGGGATCAATCTGCTGAGGTTAAAATCCACTGGTCTGAAGTGGGAGATGGCAGGATGTGGCCCAACTGCCTTCTTAAGGTTCGTGTCAAGCTTTGCTCTCAATTTTGAGGAAAATAAGATGAAATGACCTGCCTGAGGAGCCGACTGCTGCTCTGACATGAGGTATTTGCATTAGCTCCAGACAGGAGCAGCTTTCTGTCGCCCTAACCAGCACTGCACTGGAACAAGTGGACCCAGCATCAAACGTCTGTACAAAATCACATCTTGGGGCAGCACTGAACTCCCTGCTGTGATCCACGGTGCTCCATGCCCTCCCCTTCTGGGTTAGAGTCATCCTTTTTAGTACTTAATTTAGAAAGAAAAAAACCCCTAAGAGCCTTCAGGAAAAGCGCTGAGACCTCTTGTTCCAGATCCCTCTGTTTCTTTTTTAATGCTTCCTTAAGGGTCTCCATTTTTCTGTCACTTATCATCATCCAGAGTAATTTTGGGCTGTTAGAGAAAGTTCATTGCTGTAATTGCAACCATATTGGTCATTAAAGTTGACAGACAGCTGCTGAAGAAGTCACTTGCTGATTCCTACCACTCAGCAGACGCCTCTCAGCGTTTGCTAAAACGTTTGCCTGAATTTATGAAATGGAAGCAAATGCGTTTTACCTCAAGGACTGATAATTTCCAGAAGGGGAAAACATGAAGAACTCATGTTTTCATGAACCCAGCTTCCCTAGACAAGGGTTATTTCCAGATTTCCACTCACCCATTTATTGCTGGTGTGATTCACTAAGTAAATATTTCTCACCACTACATTTGGTTTATACAACAAATGCCACACACCACATGTTAGGAAAGGAGGACCCACTCCCGAGGGTTTTTTTAACCAGTAAACTTTATTTATATATAACAACAGTACAAAGTGAGTCCTTGGCTTGCAAAATAGGAGTGTTTCATATTTACAATAGGTACACAATAATATATTAGAATAATAACAAAACCCCCTTTTTCCTTGGAACATTTTTAAATACTTAAACTTTCTTACATTTTTTTTTTTCCACAACACTTGTAAAAACAACAAAAAAACAGACAATCATCTTAAAAAAAAAATATAATACAGAACTCCAGTGTGTCAAGTATACCGGGGAGGGGAGGAGCCAGAGAAGGATACGGTGGAATGGGTACGGATACAAATCAATTCATTATTCCTGTCAGTACACAAGTCCCCCAAAGCTGGCACGTCTTTATTTTAAAGAGGGGGCAGAAGAAATCAGCATCTTCCCCACGGCTGATACCTCTACACTCCGTGACATTCCTGGGGACTCCAGAAGTTTTAGTACCTGTACGTTCCCTTCTCCTTGCTGCTTCCCACCGCTTCTCGTAACGCCCCCCAAGGTGCCATTAGCACAGAAACACTCATTAAGAAGAGAAGGACGTTTTACTGCAGTATCTTCTGAAGCTATGAAATAACGGGGCAAAATCAGCTCATCATTTACCTTCCGACAGCTCCTCTTGCACCTTTCTGCTGCCCAGTCTACGAGATGGAAATGTCTGATGGAGAAGCTGTTGCATAAACTTCCAAGCTTATTTGAAAGAGAGGTATTAAAAATCTCAAAGGAAAGGCCATACAGATCTTGTATTTGATGTGGCAGCCTCAGGAGGCTCAGAGAATTTGGGATATTGTCCATGCAATCGGATGGACCCTGCAGGTCCTTTGAGCACGTTCTTACACCCTGCAGGAACATCTATTTTTTTCAGTGTTATATTCCACTTTGACAAAGAAAGGAGAGGAGTGGGTAACACTGGGGCAAAGGGGGGTCTGAAATAACAAGCACACAGACACCGCCGTGCTCAGGGCACGGCCAAAACTCCTTCAGCTGCCTCCGAGCTGCTCCAGCCACGGCCACAGCCGAGGAGCTGCTTCTCCAGCAAAGGCAGCATTGGGCTCCAGGGACCCCTGCAGCCCCACTGCCTCTGCCTCCCCACCTCCCACCACAGCTCCCAGCACCCCGAGGAGCACCCCGGGCTGCAGGCACGGACTGGAGACCCACAGTGTGCTGCTGGGAGCCAGGAAGGCAACGGGTCCCACGTGCAGCAGAGACACAGAGTGCCAAGGCTCGCCTGGCACAGGACGCTGCCCGAAGCTGGGGGTTAGTCCTGCTCAGCAGAGGCTTTGCACAAAGCCTTCCAGGCAGTGAAAATCAATCTGAAGATCCCATCCTCTTCCCCTTCAAAACTCATCTGACACCTACATTTAACTGGCACATCCAGGGCTGAGGATCCTGAACGGCACCTTCTTTGTGTTGCACGCTGGCATCTTCTACACCAATTATTTCCTCACCAAATCCATAATTGAAAAAGACAAAAAAAACCAAACAAACGTCCTGCCCACACAGATGTTGGGTGGCCTCATAGCTGTCACCAGTGCTGTACCTCCAGCCTCCGAGCCGCTGGTCTCAGTGGCCTTGGGTGATGGCTTTGGGTGGCCACCCAAGACACGTTCACTGCAGAGGCAGGACCGCCGGCGTGGCTCCACCTGGGACACGGCTGCACAACGCTGCACTCCCCACGCTGTGGGCTTGTGGCTTATGGCACAAAGGCAATCCTGAAATCGGGTGGCTGAAGCTTTGTGGCATTTTAATGCATCTTTGATGTCAGTTATTTATCCTCCTCTGAACATTTTTTCTTCTCTCCAGGGTACAGTCACTCGTGAGCTTTCCCTGATGTCCAAGCTTATTCAAGTCAGTCTATTTTAGTTTCAGTTAGCTTGGTGAGCTGAGTCCCCGTGACAGGTGAGCTCTGACAGCACTGCAGACTGGATGGAGAAGAGCCAGTGATGGGTGAGAAGGTGGCTGGGCTGCTGCCAGGGACCAGGCTTGAGGCACAGGCTTGGACAGGAGCATCGCAGGGACCATGCAGGGAGCTGCTCTGCCCTTTGCCAACCGCTGCGAGGGCAGCGGGCAGGTCTGTGCTCCTCATCCCTGCTGGATGCTTGGGAATTCTGGAAACCAGACCTTGTTTGTAGGTCGAGCCCACCAGAGGAGGGAAGCAGCTCGACCCTTTCCACACAGACTTAAACAACTCACACCGAGGTGCTGAGTCAGCCGTGTGCAGGAACACAACCCCAGAGCTTTAAGTCCTCTTGCTTCTGTCCTCCACATGGCCCACCCAAACTGTTTCCTACATTATGACATTTTTGGTGAAGTCCAGTTGAAGGTAGGAGAGAGAACTTAGGTGGGGATGGGCCATTAGGATTTTAAGACAGTGTGTTGAAGGCACTGCTGTGATGAAGGTCTCTGTTGCCACCGTGTCGAGCGGCTGCACTCGCCATCCCCACAGTGTGCCAGCTGTGAGACCCTGGGGGAAGGCACCACCAGCATGGCCACGTCCAGCCCCACCAGGGATGGAGCCCCCTGACTGCCAGGGATGGAGCCCCCCAACTGCCAGGGATGGATCTCCCCGACTGCCAGGGACACTGCCCCCCGGCAGGGGTTTGCTCCCTCCACGCTGGTTCCCACAGGGGGTCTTTGTGCAGCTGTGGACTGGTCCACGCTGGATCTCCCAGGGGTCCAGCACTTTGGCCATGCTGATCTCTCCTGCCTCCCTTTAAATATAAACTCATCTTTTATGGCAAAGCGTGGACCTCTTGATGTCCACATCCTCTGTACTTTGGTGGGCTGCAGCGTTGTGGTGCTCCACAGCAGGGCTCATGCTTGCCTCTAAGTCAGACTCTTGTATAGGGGTTTTTAATAAAGGCTTTCAAGGTGGAGAAGCGTTTGATTAGCACCTTGCTCCCCCGTGGAGTGGGTGCTTTGATAGCTCATGAGCAGAAGATTAAACGGAATTATTTAAGCAGTGGAGAGATTCCGGAAAATGACGTCTCCCACTTTGATGTCGAAATACCTGAAACGAAGTGAACTGGAGAATCAAAACACCAACCCTCCTGGCAGGAGGAAGAGGACAATGAGAGGGATGGGAAATCATTTCATCTAAGGCAAAGTCACCACCCCCTCCTCACCAAACCTCGAGTCCAGTTTGCTGCGAGCGTGAAGAAACTGCCAGTTTGAGATCTGAGGCTTCCTCTCCCCAAAGGAGTAACCAAAAAGCTGGATGCAAACAGGGCAATAGATGACAAAGGCTTTGCCCCAAGGGGATTATGTTGCTTCATTCCATATAATTGCCTGTAAAGATCCATAATTCATGTTGACCACTATGAGTAGATGCTTGGCAGATTATTTATTGACCACTCCTTCCAGTCAGCACTGTGCTGTTCCCTGTGCCATCCTCCCAAAGCCTTTTTGGATGATGGAAGAAGAGGTTTCTGCTGCTTCCCCTGTAAGTCAGTCAGAAGTGTAATACACTACGGGTGTGCAAAGTGCTGCTGCTTTCCCTGTCCTCCTCTGCTCAGCTGCCTTCCAGAGCACAGGCAATAAACTCAGTCCTTGCTGCAGCACCCACCCTCAGCACTGCCCCACAAACCCCTTCCCAGAGCCCAGGGGGATGGCTGGGGACCTCCACCTCTGCTAGGAGAAGACTGGGCAAGGGGGAATGACAGACCGACTGCTTATGGGGTGCTCCTGGGCAGAAGGGAGAGAGCATGAGGCAAGGAGGCTTAAAGGTGGCTACGTGAACCCCTCTCAAACAGAAGTGAGGAGAAGGGGACCACGAGGGCCTGAACGGGGCTGTAGGGCCAGCACACGCTCCCCAGCACCTGGGTAATGAAAAGCCAGGTCTTTAATTTGGGCAGCACTCACATTTTGTGAAGCCTGCAGAGATAACTAGTCTGACTAATATCTAGAAGTGTTTGGAAACCATTTGGGATGCTCTCCTTGGGTTTCAGGGTACCATAAGAATCTGGTGAACACTCTGAATATGAATACCCAAAGCATTGACCACAACTAGAATCTAAATGTGGAAATCCCTCACAGAAGCTGCCTGTCAGATCCCTGTGAATACCAGTAAGAGAAACCAGTAAACAATGAGACCTGGAGGGTTTCAAAGCCTGGCCCTCTGCAATCCCCTGGAGCAGCAGCAGCAAAGAGCAGGGCAGGCTGGTGGCTGCCCCAACAACAGCTCACTCACCACATCCACGGTGCTGGGCTCTGGGGTCCCAGCCTTTAACAGGAGAACCCAGACATCTGCACATTTTCTGTCTTTGAAATTAGGCTGACTGCAGGAGAAGGACCCTTGAAGGAAAAGGACCTCCCCTGATAACAGGCTGTGTGACTCCTGCTCTGCTGCTTGGGCTCTCTCTGCCAGCTCTCTCTCTCTCAGCAAATCCAAACCCTCCAGTTACAAAGCTCAGGCTGTTGTAAATGTCAAGGACTTATTGCACGAGGTTGGTCATTAGTATTTTCTTCCAGAGTATTAAAAGGGCCCAGAGAAACTCACAGCAGTGGATTACCAAAAGAAAGTGGACTTGGCATGGCTTTTACTGAATGGCAATTAAAACAAGTTTCCTGAGTATTTCTCTACGTGCTGGCTCTCCTTAGGACTGCACCTCCAGACCAAAAGCTGAGAGTCTCTACAGTGACCCCCTCGGGCTCCTCTGGGCAGGACCAGTGGAGGAGGGGGATGGATATGAAAATGGATTTTCCTTTGACACACACCAGCTGCAAACTAAGATCCCAGTCTGGCACAGCACTGCCCGGGCACGGCTGAGCAGATGCTGGGAGCTATTCTGCTGCCACTGCCAAGCTCATGCAGTCAGTACTGGCATTTCCATCAGACCTCCTCACCCTGTCCTCCCCGCTGCAGCCTGCACAAATATCAATATTTATTACAGAGAGAAATATTTACAGCGTTCCTTCCCCTCCTGGCACTCTACAAAGGGACACACATAAGCTTTGGTGTCTTTGAAAGGAATAACACTCACAAACATTTGCCTGTCGCTGGCCACAGGACCACGTGTCACCAGGGCCAGCAAGGGACTGGAGATAACGACGAGACGCCGAGACAGAGACAAGGGGCAGTGCTGGCTGGCCTGGGGGTGCTGTTACCCTCCCCCCTGGCCTAGAGCAAACATTTCCTTCCCCTCCCCAGTGGGAACCCAGGTCCTGCGCCTGACCCCGCAGATGCTGGCAGAGGAACTCAGGAGGAGCCTGTGCTGATGGACTCTGCCAGTCAAACAGAAAAGCAATAAACCTCCCCCCTCCACGCCGAGGCTGTTCAAGTCTCACTCACTGCAAACGTTGGGGTTTGTTGGGTTTTACTGCAAGAAATCAGAGGTGGCTACCAGAAACCACCCCCAAAACGCAACCAAGAGGCTTCACCCCAGCTCTGCCTGATGGGGAGAGGGTGGCTGGGTGCTTCTGAAGGTTGGACTTGATGATCCTAGAGGTCCTTTCCAACCATCGTGACTCTGTGATTCTAGGATCTATGATTCTGCTCATGTTGGAGCTGCAGAGACCAGTAACACGCCAGAGCTGGCCTGTGAGGAGGAGTGGGGTGGAGAAGGGGAGGGTGTTCAAACTCAGCTCTTTCCACGTTCAACAGTAAACGGGACTTAAAAAAAATAGATATATATTGATGCTATATAAATACATAGATAAAGCTGGATTTCAGGACAGGTTGGATGATCTGATGGTTTTGCCACTCAGGTAAAGTTCCTTCTAGTGCCTGTAAGTTCCTCAGCCACTGAACTATCTTCTGGCTAAACTGCTATTTCACTTGTGTAAAAAGGTGTGGTGCAAACTTGTGCTCATGTTTTTTGTAAGATCCCAAAAAGGAGAACATTTCAGGTTTTCCAGACTTTCCAATTGGTGTAAGAGTCTGTTTGCAGAGCCCCTGAGCCGTGTCCCCAGGAGTCTCTCGAGGACAGGATTCAGAGCTGGACCTTGTTGACAGGATTATTTCTGTGGCCTCTGTGGTTTTCACTCTATTTTTTTTTTTTTCTCCTTTTTTTAAAAAAAACCTTTAAATAAAGTTTTATTTTCTAATATACATTGAACAATTTTCATGCAAAGCAGCAGTCATGGAGACATCCAGACTTTCCAGGTTCCTTCTTTCCGTGAATGCTCAAAAAAATGATCCATCTTGATTTGACTTCGATTGAGATGTTTTGACTTGTTTTCTTTCTGCCTTTTCAAACCAGATCCTACAGGACTTTGAACACAGCCAGTCCTTGGGTCAGTCTCTGCTCGTTCCAGAGGAGCCTTGCTATTTATATGTGTCCAGAGCCTTTCGTGCTTGTTCTCCCTCTTAATTCCCAAGAGTCCGTGCAGTCCTCTGCCCTTTGCCATCCAGGAGCACCACAACCTTTCTTCAGCTCTCAATAGACATGGCACCAATAAGTTGCTCTACTTTGTATGCCAGACGCTGCCTACGCGCCTGCTCGTCCTGCTCCAGAGCCCCAATGAGCTAGAAGAGAAAAAATAAAAAGGGAGAGAAGAAAAAGAGGAAGGAGTCAGTGTGGGAGAGGGGGTGGTTGAGGTGGGCAGGGAGTGAGATGTGAGCAACTCGAAATGTGGATGTGTGAAACTTAACTAACAACCAGGACAGCAACGTGAGGAGCGCTCTGCGGCCGCCACGCTCGTTGGTTTCTTGGTGCACGTCACCCACGTGATCCTCCCCACTCTGCCACCTTGGATTCCACGTTTCTTGTCTCATTTAACATGGAAGTTATGAGATTTTAAAACCCTAACCGCAAAATAGCTGTGGCATTGTATCACAAATGCATACATGCAATTAAATGACAAAACCCTTCCTTTTAATGGACATAACTGCAGAATAGGTTCTTCTTGAGCTGAAATGAAGGCGTGGAACAGATGGTGAGAACTCGGCTTCAAGTGATGCATTCATTAAAGGAGCTGATGCTGCCAGGGATTCTTTGCAAACAGGAGTCTGCGCCACCGCAACAGGGGATTTGTACCATCCCAAAAGACAGGGAGGTTTCCAGGGAGCTTCACTGGGTCACGATGGTTTTCCACTGGATTTAGGAACGGGCTGCACTGGTCATTTGCCACGACTGAGAAACCCAGTTGCTCCCACAAGACTCTAGCCCTCCATCCTTCTGAACAGCACGCTGCAAGACCTGAACCTCTTTGTGCCAGAGCAGCAGCGGCACAAGCTACGGGCGTGCCCCATCGAGGACGAGGGAGAAGGAGCAGGGGGTGGCAGCACAGAGCCCACCCTCACCCCCACCCCAGCACCCACCTCTTCGCTGTACTTGCTGACGTAGGAGTAGATCTCGTTGAGGGCACTCAGCACGTTGAACTCCAGGGCGTGCAGGCGGGACTGCTCGGCGAGGTAGGCGTTCATGTCCTGGTCACTGATGGCCGGGAGCTTGGCGATGTCCGCGTAATACCTGCGGGGAGACACCCAGGGCATGAGAAACAGGGGGCTCAGAGGGACCCTCTCCTCCCCAGCACTGACCCAGATCCATGGGGAAAAGGGCATCATTTCGCTTGATGCCTACATCTAGCCCAGCAGGATTCTGGTCTGTGACAAGCTCTTGACAACTCCCTGACAGGAGCCTGGAGCCAGGTGGGTTCTGCTCTCTTCTCTCACGGAACAAGAGATAGGACAAGAGGAAACAGCCTCACGTCACACCAGAGGAGGTTTAGGTTGGACCTGAGGAACAATTTCTTCCCCTTGAGCCAGTGTCCCAGGCTGCCCAGGGCAGTGGTGGAGTCCCCATCCCTGGAGGGGTTTCCAAGCCGTGGAGATGTGGTGCTGAGGGATGTGGGTTAGTGGGAACCTGGGAGTGCTGGGTTAATGGTTGGACTTCATGATCTGAAAGGTCTCTCCCAGCCAAAATGTTTCTGTGATTCTAAGCTGACAATAAGAGCAGTGATGCTTGGCAGGGCTGAGCTGTGCCACCAGCTCGCTGCAGGGACCTCTCTGCTGCAGCACCAGCCACTGAAAGCAGAACTGCTCAGTGCAGGAGCTCAGGCAGGACCAGAGCACCCAGGTGAGCCCTGCACCCACGCTGCTGCCACTCACCTCTCCACCCAGCTCTTGTAGCTGGGGATGTCCTTGGCGTACAGCAGCTTGTTGGAGGGGGAATCCTTGCCCAGGCGGTGCTCCGAGGTGGAGCAGGAATCCATGAAGGTCTGAGCCACCACAGAGAGGCAGGCGTCTGTGATGCTGCCTTTGTGGATATCAAACACAAACTGGGGGTTTTTGATGACGTTCACCCAGAATCGGAGAGGGAGGCTGTAGGGCAATCAGGAAACAGAATTCAATGTTAAGACAAAGGCTAGGGAAGGACACTCAGTGTGGCATGTGTTCCCAAGCAGAGTACAACCAGTGGAAAGCAGCAATGATCTGAACAGGAGCTAAGCCAGGTCCACCAAACACCAGTTAGCCCAGTGCTGCCCAGATTGCTTGTGAGGGGTCCTGCTCTGCCTGGCCTGGCCACGGCTGCCCTGTGCACCCCGAGCTGTGCTGGGGTCTGATCCTGCATGGAAAGGTGGAGGAGTGACAGGCAGGCACCGAGGGCAGGCTGCCTGTGCCAGGGCAGAGCCGAGCACAGAAAGGTGGTGCTGAGCAGCTCTGTGAGGAGCCCATTACAGTGAACTCGCTGGGGCTGAGCCCAGGGCAGTGGTGCTGAGTGCTGCCCAGCACCCCCCAGCCCATCCCCTGCGAGCGGGGCAGCACCATCAGAGCCTTTGTCCCCAAATCCCGAGGCCTTTGCAATCAAAGGGGAATTATTATTCCTTTTTTCTTTGGCTGTATAGCAGGATCAAAAAACCAGCTGCTGCTCTCCATTACCTTTCAAGTCTGGGCTCTCTCCACCTAGCCAGAGCCCCACGCAGGGCTCCAGCCTTAACTCTTGCTGCACTGCAGGCAAGCGGCTCAGCGCCGCTCCCCAAGCCCCAGCTCTCCCTTATGAGACCCTGTTTGCTTGATCCTTCTCCCATCTGCCCCCTGAAATTCCCTTTCTGGGGATGCTGCAGCTGATCAAAGTGCTCAGCAGAGCTGGTAGCTCAGAGACCAAATTTTTGCCCTTTTCCCGAGCCCCCCGTGCCCTGGCGTGTCCAGGGCTCGTGTGGTCTGATGGCTCTGGCAGGGCAAACTCTGCTGGTTGGCACTTTCTTTTGTACTGCTTTAAGGAGTCTCTTCATTTTTTTTGTTATTCTCGAGTTTTTATCCTAATAACTCCTTTTTCTAAAGCTTTCAATAAATTGTTTTTAGCTTCCCACAGCCTTAGCGGGGAACGCGGCTCTTGCAGCCAAGATGATTAGAGGCCTCTTAAACCACGAGGGACTCAGGGGGAAAATAAAAAGTGTTTGGGGAGCAACCATTTGTTGTGCTTTTTTTTCTTCCTCGCAGAGGTAAATGTCTAACCCACAGAGCTTTTAATCCTAAAATAACAGCAGAGGCAGAGATGTAGGAGCTCCCATGGTTCGGAGGAGCCTGAACCCGGCTGCGGTCGTACATGGGGCTGGCTCCATCCCCCTCACCACCTCCTTGAGCTGCCCAAATGCTCCAGCTGCTGCCCAAGGTGACAGGGAAGATGCAGCTGCTTCCAGTGGTGCAGGCAGGGTGGGCATCCTGCTTCCAATCCCAGCCATCTGCAAAGTCCAGCTCTGTGGATCTATGGCCGGAGGACTCAGGGGCAGCTGGGTGTGTGGTTTAACACTGCACCGGGGTTTCAGGTCGTGTGTGCATGGGAGGCAGCAGGAACCAGGCTCAAACTCCACTGCCACATCTGGAGGGGGCAGCAGCAGCGCTGGCTGAACAGCATCAGCAGGGCTTCAGGGCACACCTCCTGCTTCGGAGCTACAGCACTTGGTTGTGCCCAGCCCTCCCAAAGCTCTCCCCCATCCCTGTGTCTCCCCAGGGCACAGAGAATCGCTCACCACTCGGCTCTGCCTCTGGCTTCCTCCCTCCTCCTCCCTTCTTACCAATTGCTCTTCCACGTGTGCCTGACATCTGTGTCGTGGATGCCGTGCTTATCCGCCTGCTCATCCAGGAAATCGAACATGTACTTGATGGCCAGGGGGAGGGCGCTGCCGCGGTGCACGGTGCTGAACAGCGTCTCAAACAGGTCGTCCACGAACTTCTGCAGCGTTCCCTAATGGGGGCAGCAACCGAGAGGGTGAAGGGGGGCGCCGGGCGCACGCCTGGCTGAGCAGCAGTGCCAGGAGGGGCTGCCAGATGGTGCTGCCAGCTCTGCGAAGCCGGCGGGATAAGGGAGGTTGGGGCTTGCCGGAGGGCCCCGGGGATTGCTCCAGCCTGCAGCTACTCACGGCTGCACTCACTCTGTATTTCTAGCCTGAAAGAATGCCTTTTGCTTTCAAAAGCAAATCTGCATTATCTACAGTGAGGAACGCACGGTGGAAGGCAGGAAAATTCTCTCTGGCCAAGGAAACCAGTCAAATATTTACAGTTACTGCTGTGTGTCCTCCAGTTCTTGTTGTTTTAATACTGTGCAGAAGAATGAAGTATTGCAGCAATCACCCTGCAGCGTGAGGAAATCTGGGCTGTGTTTCTGCTGCTGCTCCAGGAACCACCCAAACTATGGGACTCAGGGAATTTCAACAGGGACAGTCCTCACCAGGAGCTGAGCATCACTGGGGACTGCACAGGACCCCCAGCGAGTGTGTCTAGAGGGACCCCCCCCTGCATTTCCCAAGCAAACCTAGCGCGGGGCAGTTACCTTTGTAGCTAACAGCCTGGTCAGGTAAATCTCAGACACCATCTTACTGCCCCGGTCTCCTTCCTTCTGGTCCCCATGGTCGTGGTTTTTGACCAAGTGCCAGACCTTGACGCCGCTCTCCAGGTCGGGGGTGATCATGGGGGCCCTGGAGCGCAGGCTGTCGGGGCTGCCCGTGTAGCGGAACGTGGAGTCTGAACGATGGGAAAGAAGCTGGTCACACCCAAAGCAAACCCCTTTTTGATTTCTTGGTCTCCTCTCAGCAGTGCCACGGTGTTTGCAAAGGCAAACAATCATCTGCACTGGCTTTTTTTTGTGGGGTAATGGAATGTAATACCACCCAGGCACCAACAAAATCTGGTGTTTGCCGAGGACACGTGTTGGTCTTCACTGAACAGAGTCCCTCAGATTTAAGCCTTTCCATTTGCACACCCACATGTGGGACTTTCCTGCTCCATTCACATCCTTTACTTATGTGAACTCAATAATCCAGGTCCACACAAGATTCCTCCATGACTTACAGCTCACACACATTGCCCTGGGCACCAACTCCTGCAGCACCAGAGTCCTGATACCAACATTTTGTAGATAACAAGCTGCCCAGCCAAAGCAGCACGAAGGGCAGAGGAAACTGCTGTTCTTGTTCCTGAGGCTTTCATTAGAGCAACAAGGGCTCAAGCTGAGCATCAGTGGCAGAGCCCAAGGCCAGTCCTGCACTCTGGCTGTGCCACCCCCGGGGCTGTGGGGTCCCTGTCTCTGCCCTCCTCCCCTGCAGGGAAAGGGGAGCTCAAGGGGGAGCAGACAAAGGTTTTTCCTTTAATTGCTCAGAAACCTCAAAGGGATGTGAAATACATTTAACTTCCCAAAGAACGTGCCTCCCTGGATTGCATCCATGCTGTCTCCAAGCCGAGACACGGGGCCGAGTAGCACAACTGTGCTCTGCTGGGATTTTTCCTCTCACTAAATTTCTTTGTTCTCTGAGAACCTTGTGTGTTTTTGCAAGTTTAGCCTCCAATTCTCAGCTCACCCTCCTCACCCAGAGTAAGCGGATCAATCATAAATCAGCCGAGGGAAATACGCAAGTCATTACCAAACTAGCTAGATTTTCATCCCTGATTAAGGCTTAGATAAATGAGTACTCCAACTGATATAATTAAGGAGACAGACAGGGGGACAGCTCAGGAAGCATCTAGTAATTCTATTTTTAAACGTAGCTCTGTACTGATATATATGGGGGAAGTAAATAAGTATCTCATTTAAATTCTGTCTGCACAATTAGAAGTATTAATCTTTCCATGAGCAATGATAGTTCATACTGGTAGTTTGCAAAAGCTTTTCCACCTGACATAGATCAATGAGCACTGAGGACTGGGGCTGTGTGACCCAGCCTTGGTGTTTCCATCACCTGCAGTGTGGGAAGTGCTGGGTGATGGGGTGGACCACGCCTCGCAGGGAGAAATGCCTTTGCTCCTGGCCTTTGCCTAAAGGCTCTCCTGGGGAGGGCTCCTCAGAACCTTTGCCCAAGGAAAAAGAAAACATTTTGGGAGGTATAAACAAGAGAAGGAGCTGGGTTTGTCAGGGGACCTCTCATTTGTAAAACACTCTGTAAAATGAACGATAACAAAAGATCAGCGCACTAGAGATTTTGCCACTGCTGCTGTTTCTGGAAGCACATTATTGCCATTACTGGGGATTTAGTGCTCTAAACGCAGACCTGGCACCTCGCAGCCTCATTTACTCAGGCTGCAGCATCCTCAGGGACCCTGAGTCCTGCTATTATGCAAATAACAAACTCCCAGGCGGGCACATCCGAGCACAGATTGCACTCCCCATTTTTTGACCCATTAGCTAACAACTCAGGATCCTCCACTCAGAGAAGAAATAGGTGACAGAATCTGGCTTTCCTCTCCTGCAGCCCTGCTTCCATACCCAGGATCCAAAGCTGCTCTCCCACAGCGGGAGCCCCACAGATGCTCTGCAGCATCCACCCCCTTTGCACCAAAAGCCTTTCCCCATTTCCAAAGGCTGCTCACGGGCTTGGCATTTCCTTTTCTCTCCCCTCAGCTTCTCTGGTCTTTTTGCTGTTCTGCTCACAGGTGGAAAAGCCTTTGCAAAAAAACCAGTAGCCAAGGACATTTTTCTGTGTGGTGCCTGAATTCTGCTCATTTTGGGTGATGGGTGTGGTTCCTCGGGGGAAGCTGCTGCTTCTTCCCTACTTAACTCCCTTAAGGGTTGTCCTCCTGCAACAAAGGGAGCTTCAATAGCAGCCCCATTAGACAATTCCCTTTTAAAGCCCTGAGCTGCACAGCACACTGGAGCACACAGCTGGCTGTAAATGTGCAGCAGGAGCAGTGCCCATCATCATCATCTCAACCCTGCTTCTTACCATATCTACTGATAGACGTCCGGGATATACTGGCAGAGGCAGGAATGTTGTAGGAGGAGGTTTGTTTGGGAACAAGAGCCACAACTGAGCGGTCTGATACCTGGGGAGGAAAAGGGAGAGAAAAGATCAGGGAGATCCACCAGTGCTCCACGCTGGGCTGGCAGCAGCTCTGCAGCAGGGGACTGAAGGGATAAATCAAAAGACGCCCTGAAGATGGTTTTGGTCGTTCTGATTTAAGGTTACATTTTATCCAATAAAAATGAGAATCTCAGGAATTGTTGTGATCCAATTAAAGTAACAATGCAGAGGGAATAATACGGCTATAATAACGTTATGGGCCATAAAACATTCCTATTAAAGCATTTTTTTATTTTAGCAATTTTTACGAACTTTAAAAGTTTGATTTACAGCTGAGCAAGCCACGGAACCACGTTTCAGGGTATTAGATTGTCAGCCCCTCCAACTGCACCAGAGAAGGAATTAAATGCTGAGAAGTCCAACTATAAATGAACATTAGTGCTAACAAGATTTTGTTATAGCAGATTTTAGCAGCCATGTTTAATTTTATCCTCCCTATAAATCTCGTAGTCACTGGAAGTTTTTTAACGTATTTCCTTTAATTAAGAATCTGCAGGTTTCCAGGGCATGGGCCTGAGTGTCTGTTAATTTTGAACTCGTGGCCCCTGGTGCAGCGTGGCAAGGGAGGAGAGAGTGGAGGCACCACAGACACCTGCACAGCAGAATCACCTCTTTCACACCACTGAAACTGCTTCTGGGGCTCAGCCCTCCAGTGTTTGCCAAGATTCCTGCGAGGGACTTGGCACCATCCCTACACATGGGGAAGCTCTGGGGCAGCAGCTGGACTTTGCTTCCCCAGCATCTCCTCACCACAAGGTGACCTGCACACAGGGATCTTCGCTGCCTTCAAGGCTTTGGGTTCCACTCAGATGAAAGGTTTCATGTAAACATGAGTTAATATTATCGCTGGTGACAGTGGAAATAATAGTCACTTGTGTTTCACAGCACAAAAGTGAGATATTTCTAAGCAAAACACTTCAAACACCTCCATTATTTCCTCTTCTGCTCCTGCCTCACTACATCCAATTTATTAAGTCAAGGGAAGGAATGATCAGTGGTGATATTATTTTCTTAGGCTGTTATTAGCTGCCACTTCAGCTCAATCTCACTCGGGAGAGAGCCGAGCGAGCCCAGCTCCCACCGAGGCAGCAGCTCCCCGGCTGCTGTGCTGGAGCCATTTCCACCAGGGCTGGGGCTAACTGGGAGAGAGGCATTAAAGTTCACACACACACACACACAGAGCACTCTCATGCTCTAAATTTTGGGTAGAGTGACTCTTGTCAGCTAAAAAACACCAGCGTGCAAACGAGCATCCAATGGAGCACACGCTCGTCTCCCATCTCGCTCTGCTGTTGCCACACTCCCAAAAAAACCCCCCGAGACGCCTGTGAAGCTGGCTGGCAGCTTTACAACTTCAGAAACGTTCCTATTCTTCTGTGAGCTGGTAACATGCTGCACAAAACACCTTAAAGAATAGAAAAATAAAGCCTGGAGCTAGGAGAGCTGCAGTGCAGAGAGCCAGTGTTTGCGTGGGTCGGGAGGATGCTGGTTCCACATCCACGCCACCCTCAGCTCCTAAGTCTCATTTTCCACACAACTCTTCACTCTCTGCTTCCAATTTTTCATTTAAAATAGTATTCTAGTCCCTCAGCCTTTCCAGACTCACAGTGGCTGACAGGTATTCATGCCCCACTGCCTCAGAGTTAACCCTGCATGAGCCACTGTAAATCATTTGATATTAAATTCAGTGTTTCGTTTTTGTTGAGTGAAGCCACACAGGGCGAGACTCTCCCATGGAGTTTAATAGGCATGAAACCAAAAGGATACTACACAACTGTAATACAATTCATTGAAATATAGTTTAAAGGCTCCAGAGAACTTAAAGAATGACACCTATTTAACCTATACATCTATTTTTATAAATGAAGAAATAAGCAGCAGGGATACATTCCTCTACAGAATTCTATAAAGAAGTTCAAAAATATTACAGAACGATTAATATTTCCTTTAAAATGCAATCTGGCTTGTGCATGGGAAGGCTGCCCATGAAAAATATTGGTTGACGCAGATATATTGTATTTTTATAAACCTAAAGATGTAGAAAACAAACGTAATAGTGGCAAAATCCAGCAGCCAAGTCTGAAGCTAAGACATTAAAGAAATAACTGCCCTGTGCAGAGCCTCCCGCCCTGCCCTGGGGAGCAGGGAGAAGCTGGCTGGGTCCTTGGCAGGAGCTGGAGCCCAGGAGCTGCAGGGACTGGGGCTCTGGATCAAACAGACCCCAGAAATGGGGAGCTGGGGCAAGGCTGTGGGACCAGGCAGGTTCTGCTCCTCGCTCCAGGGCTTACTCCAGGTGACAGCACCTCTCCAAAAGACCACAAAATACCTGCTGTTCTCAGATGGGAACGTGGGCTGGGCATCCCCAACTACTGCATGCAAACCCAGACATCACTTTGCCTTCAGATGGGAATAAAGACAAGACAGCTCCAAATTAAAGGTGGAAATCATCTGATTTTGGTTTTATGGCTGGAACCACGCCTCTTTTCTATGTAACTCCTGTTAAACTGGCGAGACTACAGCACTTGAAACTTAAATGACTTTACACCCTCTTCTATGCTGTGCCTTTGCCCACAACTTTGTTTTACTGTGTAGTCCTGGAGCATCTGTATTTTTGATACCTAATAAAAACATTTCTTACTCAAACAGAAAAAAAACCTGGTGGGAATACCAAAAAACAAATAAATTGCTGTTTGTTTTTTGGCAAAAGCCTTGCCTTGACAGGATTGCTGTTGCAGTGCAGAGAACTTGGCTTCTTTTTATGGCTGAAGCAGCTCAGCTAGGCTGTGCAGAGCTCGGGCCAGAGGGAAGAGCCATGTGCTGCTGGTACCTGCTCGGATGCTTGGCAGCAAACCTCCACTTTGTTCCAGCACAAAACTGATGCTCAGATGGCAGGAAGAGCTGTGGCACCTTGAGTGCTGCGAGGGTTTTGTTTATTTTCAGGGTAAACTTGCAGCTTGGATTTTCCCACAGGCACTAAACTAAATGTGCTCCCTCCCCTTGCACCCAGCGAGCACCCGCCAGGCACGGCTTTCCCTCCCAGCTCCCTCCAGATGACTTTTAAAGATCAAGGCATAATAAAGCCTCGCTGCTTCTCTCCATGTTGGTTAATTCCTTGCAACTGTCAGGTAAAACAGATTTGAGAAGCAACGGAATTCACCTGCACAACTCCTGTGACATTTCCTGGTAATCTGTGTTGAAATTCCTCGGGCTGCTGGAAGAGCTGACCCTGAGGTGCTGTTTTACATGCACTTTGCATATTTATGCCATTCTCTCTGCCTTGCTCCCTGGTTCTATGGCTCCTGTCAATACTGGCTCACGTTCCCTTACACAGCGTGAGGCACGCTGATGGACTCGAGATGGTGTCTAAACAGGGAAAGGTGCCAGATTAAATACAGAACGCTTCTGTGGAGGTAGTGATGGACAGTAGTAGGTTACAGGTCCCAATTAATGCAGTTATCCTCTGCTGCAGACAGGCTTTGAGTTAAAGCCTTTGATTCTCTTCAGCCAAACCTTCCTGAGCTCTGTCTCCACCTCTCTTCCCATCTTTCACACACCATACGAAGCCCTTTCCAGCAGCCACACGCCTCCCCAGAGAGCCTGGGCTGGAGCATGCAAGCTGCAAAAGATGGCAACAAGCTCCTAGGTCACCTTGCCCACCCTGGCCAATGCTCAACAGACATCTCTGCTGCCTCACCTAGTTTTATATGACTCCAGTGGGAAAACTCCTGCTGCTTCTTGGCTTGGAAGACTAGGTCTGGGGCTTGGGAGGTTTGATGTCATTCTGTCAAGAAGCAGCTCTTGATATTCACTTTTTCTTGTCCTGGCCTCATCCTGTACCTCCCAGCAGCACTCCCTCAACCCTCCCCTGTGGCAGTATTTGAAGTATCTGTTCTATTCCCCTCCCTCACTCCTTGCACGATGCTCAAGAGTCAACACGTAGGAAGATCATGAGTATGAGAGATGTGCTGGTGCTGCAGCCTGTGCCTCGCATAAGATCATCACATCCTGTGGTGTTTGCAAAGCTCTGAAGGCAGGCAGGGACCCCTCTCCCCTCCCTGCTGCACTCCTGGTTGGCTCAGCCCCCCACGTGCCATTCCTGCCCTGGCCCCACACCTCCAGCAGCCACAGCTCAGCCCTCACCCTGCTCCCTCTAGCTCACTAGCACGGCTGCTGGTTTTAATTTAGCCAATTTTCAACTCTGCTAGTTTCTTCAAGATCCATGTCAAGGTTGCTTTCCCATCTAATGTGTAAGCACATTGAACCCTTCTGGTTTATCATACAAATGTGACCTCCCTGCCTGTCTTGGTAGAGGAGCGAAATACTTGGGAATTAAATTTCTGCTTTGCTTTTCTTCCCTCCTGGCAGCTTTCTGGGAGCTGTCTGCTGGGGCTGCTTTCTCACCTGATAATGCATCAAGGTGTTCAAGCGTTTCCAGTCTCCTTCTATCTTGGTGGTGATGTCTTCATCTTGCAGGACCACACGAGCTATCCGGCCCTGCCGCCACTCTGTTGGAGAGGAGAAAGGGGTCAGAGAGGGAAAAGGCACCAGCTGGCTCTGTTTGCTTCTGGCCCAACTAACCACTGGACAGATAAGGCTGCGGAAAAGCCCACCTCCCAGAAAGAGACAGCCAGAGAAAGCTGAATTCTCATGAGTGTGAAGGAGGCCTCAGGAATCATTTGCTCTGTGGTTGATGGACAATTAGCTGATCCCACATTGCTCAAAACCCACCAGGCAGGAGCAGTGCCCAGGGCTTCTAGGGGCAGAAACATGCACGGGGGTGTGCAGCCTGAGCTCTAGTTCACAAGCTCTGCAAAACCCACCAAGAAATCACTGCTCAACCTCTCTGACCTCCACCCTCCCACGAGGCAGGGAAGCTCCTACCCAAGTCCATGTCAACAGCTCGTGGTCTTTGTGAATACGGGACGTTTTTGTATACTGCATCCAGGATCTTCTCCTTGACTTGAGTGATGGTATCACAGTTCAGCACCTTCACAGGGATCTCTGGGCTGTTCTCATTGTCTGGGTTCACACAGTTTAGGATCTGGAAGGGAAGAAGAACGACATCGTGCTCTAAAGGGCTTCAGACAAGCATCCAGGAGAGCTGTAACCACATGTGACCACATGTCACAACAGCCCATTCTCATTAAAAATCCATTGCATCCCTAACTGCACCTAGTACATCTCTGGAATGATTTCTAGAGGAGTCCTGGATGTCCATTTCCATTTATTAGAGGGAGGGCAATGCTCAGTGCACAGAGAGATAAACTGCTCCCCCCAAACCCAACCTTTCAAACGCTCATCTCAGGCTGTTGGTACCTGCAAACCTGCACACACCTTCCTTGGGCATGAGCCTCCCAGCATGAGGCTGTGCTGCACTGGCAACACTTATCCTTCACTCCTCCTCACTGGCTTAAAGGTCAGAACAGCTCATGTCCAAGTGAGGAGGACAGAAGCAGTTCAACAGCAGCTTCTACAGTGGCCACTCACCAGAGTCTTGTACTCAATCTGCTGCCGGATCAGCTTGTCCTCACTGAGGGAGTAACGAGCCTCCCCTGTGATGGCATCGATGGGACCTTTCTCCATCTGCTGCTTGATGGCACAGTAGAGCATGAAGAGAGGCTCTCCAGCACATTCCTGCACAATGAGACAGACAGCAAAACTAACACAGAGGTGAAGGTGTATCTCCTCCAGGCCCACGGCCTGCACACAGGTTTGGCACACGATTCACTTCGGCTGAGGCACAGTCCCATTGACTCCATCTTTAGCACATGTGCAATCCAGGCTCAGCCCCCTCAGCTCCTGGAGAGGACAGCCAAACCATGAGCTCCATTGCTCAATGGGTTTGTTGTCCTTGGCTTGGTAAAGCTCTACTGAATCCATGTGGCTGTAAAACAACAGGAATTTGAGATCTTGATCTCATTGTTCACTCCCATTACGCAAATTCTGAGGGGCTTCCAGAACCACAAAGTTAAAACCCATGGAAGTCCAGGCACAGGGCTGTGAGAATTTCTCCTAAGTGCTACAGAGGAGCAACAGCAAGTCCACCACATGAGAACTGCAGCGGGTGCTCTGAGGGCTGAAGGAGGCTGAGCACAGAGGCTGTGCCAGTTTGCCCCAGCCCACGACCAGCAGCCCCAGCTGGAGGCACCTCTGAGCAAACTGCCACCTCCCCGGCCCTGCTGCTACATCCTTTGACTTGGAGCCTGAGAGAAGAATTTCAAGCTCAGATTCACCGTGGGGATGACTGGTGGTGAGACAGCAAAGCAGCTGCATGGCCTCAGCTCCACCCCTCCTTACCTTGAGGAACTTGTGGAGGAGGAAGGCAAACCAGTTAGTCAGCATCTTCTCAGCCACCGACTCCGTCCTAGGGAAGGCAGGGGGAGAAGCAGATTACATCCAAACCCAAACCACACCCCAGAGACCCCAGATCTCCCCAGGTGGCACCACCCAGCTGCTCCTGTGGTGCTCTGGAGCTGGCAAGCAGCAGGATGTGGCCAGCGCTGTCCCCTTGGGAGCTGCCAGCAGCTAGCCCAGCTGCCAGCTCTGGTGGGGCTGGGGACAGGGAGCCTGGTGACACTCAGCTCCTTGCACGTGGTGCAAATTACAGCCTGGCTCAGAAAATCACTGGGATTTGCAGCAGCTCCTGCAATCAGGGACGGCAGAGTGACAATGGCAGGGAAATTGCAGCTTTCTCCCCAGTCCCACCCAGTCCCTCTCCCCACATTGTGCCCAAGATTATCTCTAATTTAAATACAATGGCTCCTAATGATAGTTTTTAATGCTGGCTCTGCAGGACCCAGAGACCTTCCTTAAAGCACCACAAGCCCTTTTCTTGGGATAGGGACAAGTTGGCTGTGCTGGTGACGGAGCATCTTGTAGTCCACATCTGAGCCCCAGCTACACAGCTCATGCTGGGGGTGGCTGCCAGGCAGGCAGGGCTGGCAGGAAAGCTGGCAGGGCTGGCAGGAAGGCAGGCAGGAAGGCTGGCAGGGCTTACAGGAAGGCTGGCAGGGCTGCCATCCTGCCTGCATGGCTGTGCAGGGCAGAGCTGCTCTGCCAGCTGCAGCCCTCACCCCGGGCACCCTTCAGCCGTCTCCTCACACCATGTGTGATACCAGGATCTGGTCCAGATTTCAGCAAGTGAAGAGGGATGGATCCAGCACCCTGCCCTCTGCAGCACCCTCTCCTCTGGGGACCATGTCCTACTTTGCCCTCACTGGGAGCCTGCAGCAGCTTCACCAGGTCTGGGCACCTCTCTGCACCTTACAGAAGTAGGGGCTGGAGGGGACCTCTGGGGATCTTCCCACCCCCTGCTCCAGCAGCTCACCCACAGCAGGGTGCCCAGGGTCACATCCAGGCAGGTTTGGGATCTCTCCAGAGCAGGAGACTCCACAGCCTCTCTGGGCAGCTGCTCCAGGCTCTGCACCCTCACACCAAAGAAGTTTCTCCTCCTGCTCAGATGGAACCTCCTGGATTGGAAGTGACCTTAAAGATCATCTAATTCCAACCCTCATCTGCTCTGTTGCCCTGCATTTCTTGGTATGTATTTATACAGCATCCTGCATGTTTGAAAACTCTGGCATTTAATGAAAAACACACATTATGGAAGCAACAGGGTTTGATCCCAAAGTCAAGCAGATCAAGTATAAAAAGGAGCCACAGCTTTCAGCAAACAAAAACTGGCACCAGTCGGTAAAGGGACCCAGGGTCACATTACCCAGCACCTCCTCAGATCACAACATCTGCCAGGAATCTGAGAAAATGTCTGCAGCTCCCTGAAGAATTTAAGCCTGAATTGATTAACTGCCTAAAAATTCATCCTACAAATTGACACACACATTGTTCTCCTATTTAAAATATTTCAGCCACCCAATTAAGGAGGAGAAGCACCAGCACAGTGCTGTGCTGGGAAGCCATGGAATATGGAGAGTCAGTGATACAGACTAAAGAATAGGTGAAAACCTCAGAAAACGATACATTTGGGACTTCAGGGTGAATATTAATTTAATAAACTACTTTGTTAATAGAATATTGAATTAAGAATTGGCAAACCTCCTGGTTAGCCCAACCAGTGAAGTAATGCTGAGTCCTGTCCCTGCTGGCTGCCCACAGCCTGACACCAGCACTCTGAAGATAACTGAAATAAGGAGTGACAGAAGTTGGGGTGTATTGTGTGGCAGAAAGGTGTCAGGTACTCGTGCCGAGCTGTCCCCTTCTATTTCCTTATCAGAAATACAAGATCAGCTGAATGGAACAGCAAAAAGAAACACCTCAGAACATCTCTGTCAAATCCCATTTCTCCTTACCTGCAAGCCCTGATTCTCCCTCTCTCCCAGCACAGACTGGTGCTGTGAGGTGTTTGCAGAGCATCAGTCCTGGGGGTGGCCAGCAAGGGAGCTAACTAATCATCCCTGTGCTGCACTGGCTGAGCAGGGGCTGCTCAGAGCCCCCATGGCTGCGGGGAGCAGCAGGAGCCTCCAGTGCCCCACGTGCCTTCCCAGCCCGCCTCTGCCTTTGGAATGGGAGTGGTGCTGGGCGGCTGGGAGCGGAGCCCTGAGCTGACCTCTCCTCTCTGCTGCGTGGGGAGGGCTCTGCTGAGCCCCAGCAAGAGCTGCTGTGGGGCTTGGAGCTGCCCCTGGGCCGGCAGCGCTGCTGCTCCATCGCCGGGCTGCTATCTGAAACACTGCTGGAGATCTGCCTCCAAGATAAACCCCAGGCTCCTGCAGATTAACGTGGCAGGGGAGAACCCCTGGACTTGGAGAAAACCCTTCTCACACTGACCACACAACGAGGGCAAGGCACAGATGATGACTTGCCAAAGGAGTCTGACGCCAGCAGCCAGAGCCTTGGCTGCTCCTCCGACTCTCTGAGGCACCGGGAATAAAACAAAACTAAACAGAAAGAGCTGAGAGAACCCAAAAAATAAATATGTATTTTATTAATTTTCCCTGCTCTATCTAGGTCTGTGAACTGCTGTGTGCTGCGCTCTGTGCCAGGAACCAGAGCAGCTATTTGATTTAATGTCAACTTTCTTGCTGTCTCCCGCGAGGGGTAGTCATGGAAGAAAGAGAGAGGGGAAAATGAGGAAGAAAGAGAGAAAGAACTGAGTGCCAATTATCAACTGCTGCCACCAGAGAGCTCAAAAAATGAAAAAAAAAAAAGAAAAAAAGTATCTCACTTTGTGGTTGATCACTCCTTATTAAGTCAGAGCAAGATGTTCCAATCCAGGCTGCTTTGTGCAACAACACCACCCAGGAGCCCGCAGGGCACAGGGCAGGGACAGGCCAGAGGTTAAATAGGGCCTGTAGTGACAGGACAAGGGGTGATGGCTTTAAACTAAAAGAGGGAAATTTAGACTAGAGAGAATAAAGAAATTTTTTACACTGAGCCCCTGGCCCAGGTTGCCCAGAGAGGTGGTCAGCACCCCATCCCTGGAGCCATCCCAGGTGAGGTTTCCCGTGAAATGGCCAAATCCTGGCACAGGAGCCCTGTCTCGTTGCTGGGTGCTGCAGGGAGGAGGGGGCACAGCTCTGAGCACCAGCAGTGTATGTTTTGGAGCACTGTGAACAGTCATTATTGATGGCTGAGGCAGAAGACGCCTTCCCAGCGACTCGTCAAACCACGGGGGAAATTAAGACGGTTTCCTTCCCCGAGATGAGTTATTGCCTCCGCAAACACAGCCAGATTTAAAGCAATTTCCTGTCAAGTATATTCATTATGGCTGGAGGAATCCCTGAAATTTTCCTAGAGCTGTGAAATCCTCCCCTCGCCTTCATCCGGGCAAGGCCAGGCTCTGCAGCAGGGACATGGACAGGGGGGGCTCACGATGGCACAGTGGTAGCCTTTTATTTGTGCCTGCTGACCTACACTCAGAGTTCTTCCCCTTTTTCTGTCTCCTACTTCCCAGCACAACCTTGGCTGAATTGCTTAATCCATTCTTGAGCTCCTGCCCCACCACGTGAGACACAAACTCCGCTGCTCCATCCAGGCAGACACAGATGCTGTGAGGATAAAGCCCAGAAATACCTGTGAGGTAGCTCAGAGCCATGAGGGTGAAGGTCACAGAAGCACCCTGGCTGCCATCAGGAGGGGACAGAGCCTCGCTGGGCAGCCTGCCCTTCCCTGATGGCTCCCGGGGCGCCTGCCATTGCTCACCTGAGAGGTACTTTTCTTCCCTAGGTCTTTAATGCTCTACAGATCATAATAAAACCACAGCTCAGGGGAGACTCCTGCCCTTAAGAGCCTCAAGTCCAGTAAGATGACTGGAGAAGCTGCACCTCTGCTCCTCCAGACCCTTCTGTACCTGAGCTGGTGCCTCCTCTCCCCTGACTGGATGCAGAGGGCACTGCTGGGTACCAGCAATGTGCAGGTCATGGAGAGCCCAGCACAGGGTGGGGAGGGATAAGGCAGCAGAGGTGCCAGCCAGGGGAGGGGCTGCTGCTGGGCCAAGGTAGGAGATTCTGAGTGACACACACACACAGTAGAGGTAACAGCTCTCTTGGTTCCAATTTAAGACCCTGTTCAGCCATCTGTGAAAGCACAGAGTCGAGTTAACCCCACATCCTGGCGACAGGCAAGGAAATGGATGGATCATCCAGAGTGCCCCGTGGAGAGCAGCATTTTCTTTCTGGCCCCAGCACCCCGGTCCTGCAGAGGACCCCGATGCCACCAGCAGCGTGGCTGTGCCAGCCCAGGGGACCCCCCCCACCTCCCCGTCGTCCCATTTCCTCCCTGCCCCTGGGCTACCTGCGCAGGAGCAGCTTGGGGTGGTTCTTGTTCTCCAGGTTCTTCTCGATGAGGTCGGAGAGCAGGTGCTTCAGCACGTCGGTGGCGTACTCCAGCTTGCCCTGCAGCCCCGTCATGATGAGCGAGGCCACGTTGCCGCGGTCGCGCATGGAGAAGCTGCGCTGCAGCTCCAGCGTCCGGATGAAGGGCAGCAGGCAGACTTTGTTGTTGATCAGCTGAGCAAAGAGCTTCAAGGCCTTCTCCACGCTCTGCTGCCCGTTCCCCTGGACCTGTGGCAGAGGAGGGCACGCCCGTCAGCCCGGGCGCAGGGCGGCAGGGTCGCTGCCAGCCCTGCAGGAGGGGTGAATCGTTCCACCCCGGGGGCACGGGCCACCACCCCACCCCTCAGGTCTCAGCACGCACAAGCAGGGTCTCTGGCCCGTCCTGAACAAGTGCCACCCTTTCTGTCCTCCCCCAAGCCCTCCAGCATGGCTCATTTTAATCATTGCTCCGAGCTGTACTCCCTGCCTGCCATAAAACTGCTGCTTTGAGGCTAACGGCCCTAGAAATGACATAGAGTTTTGCTTGTTCTGCACAAAAAGTGACACTCTTGTAAGTAAATTAAATACTAATTTAGACTATTGCTTTATTATGGGACAAGTGTAAAAAATTAATTGAGGCTTTCAGCCAGTTGCAGATTCGAGTGATTTATTACAAGTGAAAATGATGAACTACATTAAGCAACTCTTTACCAAACATCTTGGAGACTTATGTATTGGTTTTACTAACGTTATGTAATTAAGCAACTGTGTAATTGGCAACACATTTATCACTTCTGCAGTTCTGTTTTTCATGAGTGGAAACAAATAAAAAGCATTCATATTTGTTTGCTAGAGCACCAGCTTATTTGGCAATTTGAACAGTGAACATAATGTGTGGGACTGGAAAACTCAGGGCCTGGGAATGGGCTGGGAGAGGCTGGGTCCAAGCCTGTGTGAGCTCGACCAGCCCCACGACACCTGCTCAGTGCTGGTGGCCACTGGGAAGGAGCCTGGTTTGATGCACCAGCTGCACTGGAGAGGCCCTGGAGCCGTGTGGAGCACAAGCAATCAAGATTTCTTCCTCTTACATCTCTGTCTGCAAATCTGGGCCAACCCCTAGTCTGTGTGAGGGCAAATAGGACCTTCAGGATTTCCAGGAGCAATGCCAGTCTCTGAGGGAGTGCTGAGCATCCCGGATGGGGGACACCAGCCCCACGCTGGCTGCCAGATGTTCCTTGAAGCACCATCAGGGCTTTTTTGGCACTCTCACAGGTGGTCAAATGGACCCTCACTCATCACCTCATTGAAAACCTTCTCTGAGTATTTCCAGGGAGCGGTGGCAAAAGCAGGGAGATGGCAGGGGGGGCCGGGGGGGGTCTGGCCATGCCCGGGCACGGCTCAGGCTCAGCCCTCCTGTGGACACGCCACGAACAGCAGCGCAGCTCCTGATGCTCCAGGCTGATGGCCCCGGGCTCAGCCTTCTCCTGCCCGGGAGGTGATTAAGGAGGGCTTTAAAAGGCCATCGATAACTTATCTGGCATGCTTTGCTGCCGGCTTATAGCCCTATAAAAACCTATAAAATAAAACTGAAGCAACAGCGGGGAGAAGAAACCGAAAGGGACCGAGGGATGTGTGATGGAGATAAAACACCAGCTTCTGAGCTACAGCGAACTCGGGGCTCAGCCTGCTAACCCCAGAGCCTGCAGTAAGGTTTGGTGTGGTGGGTTTCATGCTTCTCCAGGGGCTCAGGGGAGCTCGGACAGGTGGGGCACAGCCTGATCCCTACCTCCAGCTCCCGCAGCACGGGGTGGTCCTCGATGCCAGGGAAAAGGACCCTCATGGCGTAGGTGCGGTAGTCGAGGTAGGGGATCCCCGAGCGATCCAGGTCGCTGGTGAGTTCATTGATGTCCGTCTGCAGCTCTGCAAAAGCTGTTCAGGGAGAACAGAACAGGAGAGAGGAGCACGGGTGAGCCCGGGAGCTGAGGCTGTGGGGCAGAGGCTCTGGGGAAGGGCTCTGAGCTGCCTGCTCAGCCTGGGGCACGGCACGGCAGGGAAGGAACACGGCCCAGCTCAGGAGACCCATTCGGAGGAGATCTTGCTGCCTAGCTCAGACAGACCCTCACCCTTGGAGACTGTCTCAGCAGCTGAGCACGAGAGAGCAAACACTGCACGGAGCAGATGCCGAGAACAAAAGATGCTTATGAATTTGTATGCAGTTCACACCTGGGTACACACACCTAAACCACCTTTAAAGGCTGCAGATAAAAATGAGGATCTATTTTCATAACTTGGTGCCTTCTGTATTTCCCTTTCTTCTCCTCCTCCTCTATCAACAGTTGCCAAAATAATCAAATCCAATGCAGATCAAACCCGAGCAGAGGCTGCCTGCTGCAGGGGTCAGCAAGGAATTTATTCTTTGTCTTGTAACATCACATCACTGTGCTCCAGAGCTGCGTGTGCCCCCGTGTGCATTCTCCAAAGCACAAAACACTGGCTCCGTAAGGTCTCTGTACCCCAGCCAGGCTGTGTCCATGCTGAAGCTGTGGTCTCTCCTGAATACTTCTCATTTTTTTGTCCTGTGCTTTCAAGGCTACCCTTTTAAAATCAGCTGAACTAATCCAACGCAACTCTCTCTAGGTACAGAGGTCATGCTATGAAATTTGCAGCTTTCTATTTATGTGCCTTTGATACACAAAGCTGCCTTCCAGCTGGAAGGACGTACAAAACAACAGCAGAACAACTCCCCAGAAGGCGTTCTGTCTCACCCCAGCAGCCACAGGGAGGGCTGCCCACCTCCACCTTCGCTCCCCGGCACAGGGGCTGGGCCTGGCGTGTGCTGAGACCCGCAAGCAGCAGGCCTCACTGCTCCAAACAACACACAAAACTGCCCAGAAGCAAATCATAGAAACAGAGAATGGTTTTGGGTGGAAGGGGACTTAAAGATCATCTTGTTCCAAGCCTCCTGCCATGGGCAGGGGCACCTCCCACTAGACCAACGTTGCTCCAGGCCTTGTTCTTGAACACATCCAGTGATGGAGCATCCACAGCTTCCCTGGGCAATCTGTGCTGGTGTCTCACCATGCTCAGAATGAAGAATTTTTTCCTTATTTTTAATCTAAATCTCCTCTCTTCCAGACTGAAACTGTTACCCCTCATCCTATCTCTACAAGCCCTTGTAAAAAAAGCCCCTCCCCAGCTTTCTTGTAGGTCCCCTTCAGATACTGGAAGGCTGCAATAAGGTCTCCCTAGAGCCTTCTCCAGGCTGTAAAAGCCTGAATGCTTGAAGAGCTTCTTCCCATCCCCCAAACCTAGTCCTGCTGCTCTGAGCCCACATCCTACAGACTGGTGGAGAGGCTGGACCAGCTTTCCAGCTCTCCTGCCTTCTGTCTGGGATACATGCTGTTTCTTGGAGCTCCAAACCTCCTCCACTCCCCATCTCAGCCTGTGCCTTTTCGAAAGCCCTCTACTAAAAGGCCACTGGACAAGGGGGCATATTGTGCTGGGCACCCACCCTGGGGCTCGTGTGCTCCTCACAGCGTGGCCCAGGCTTGTCACTTAAGCAGGATCAAGCTCTAATCCTATTCTCTGCACACCAGGCAGCAGAGCCCTGGCTGCCACTGCCACACTTGTCACTGGCCACCCTCCTGTGACAGGGCAGTGAGCAAACCTCACGGGGACATCCACCCCCCTCCTCACCACGGAAACAGGGTGACTGGGTGGCTCTGGTGGGGAAAGCTGGGGACCAGAGCACAGAGCTGCAGTGTTCTGGGCAGTACTGACCCTCCTTGCACTCCAGGGCCACCCGAGACTCCAGATTGTCCATCTGCATCTGCAGCCTCTTGAGGGTCAGGTCGTTCTCTCGGGACTTGCGCTTGTAGGCGATGAGGACGATGATGACGATGATGAGGAGCAGGCTGCCCCCCGCCGCGATGCTGACGATGGCTGGCAGGGTCAGGAGGCTGTCTGAGATGATGCTCACGGAACCAGGGGAGAAGATGATGCCACCAACACGCACCTATGGAGGTAAGCAGCAGTTTTGGGTAAGGGAGTCAGCCTGCCCCAAAGTCCCACCCCTCCTGGTCAGCGCTGGACAGACCCCCAAGGAAGGGGGGGTCTGACCCAACTCAGTGTCAGCCAGGACTGCAGCAACTCTGACCACCTTCAAACACAGAGGGTGCAGCTTATGTGAACACAGGGAGGCTTCAAGTCATGATAAATGTGCCAGCCCTTCACTATCTGGGCTTTGTTCTTATTATCTGATGGCTCCATTTGACTTTCATTTTATAAGCTTTCAACTCCCTTTTGCAAGCCATGGACTTTAGCAACCCAGTGATCGTTTCACTGACAAGAAATCAGCACGACTGGAAAGAGAGAACAGAGAAGGGAAGAGAAAGCCCCATGTGAAAGCTGCTGAGCTTTTTTGGAGGTTAATGCCAGGACAGGCCTTTCCTGGACGTGCCCTGGTCACAGATGCCCACAGCTCTCAGCCAGGTTGTGCCTCTGTTAAATCACACCGTGATAATCCCAGTGTGTTTTGGATGCTGAATTTAAAGGGAAATAAATCACAATTACCATCTCATTTGGGCTCTACTCAAGCACTTCAGCAGCTGTGTGCTTGGTCTGTGAGGGGATCAGAGGAAGCAGCCATGCCCAAAACCAAAGCAGGGGAAGATGCCCACTGTTATCCTGGAGGAGGGTGTTGATCTGACCAGTCCAGTGTTCAGATGTCCCTGCCTGCTTCTCCTTCAGGAAAAGGCAAAACCTTTCCATCCACTTAGCAGGTCAGGTCTGGTACAAGGACTGATAAAATCCCTACAGGAGGGAGAACACAGCCCATGGGCAATGGTCTCAGCTGCAGAAGGAAGAGCAAGCAGCACCAGAGAAAGGATGGTACCTGCTACTGAAGGCACTGCCAGAGAGATCTGTTCCTTCTAGAGGGCTCTGATAGTAGGTGCTGAATCTCAAGGAGGGAAAAAGGTTCTCCATGCTAATCCACACCAATTACTGTAAGCTTCTCATGAGACAGCCACAAAGATCTAAAATCCTACCTTGGGCAAGAAATGGCACTCGGTATTCGAGTGAGTCAGGGTGCTGGAAGAGGAGGAGGAGGAGGCTGGGAAGGAGGGAGGGAAGGGATGCTGCTGGGGGTGTTTGGGCCCTCACCATCACTTTGTGCTGCCCGGTGAGGTTTGGTGGCTCACACAGCAGCTGGGTCTCGGAGACGGTGACGGCGCAGGGTGTCTCCCCGATCAGCACCGTGTAGTTGAGCTTTGCTCCTCCTGGAGCAGGAGGACACAGGTTTCTGCCCTGGGGACAAGGGGAGAGAAGACTGTACAGAGATGCAGCACATTTCTCTGATTTTCACCTCGCTCCCAGCTTGTGCAAACGATGGCACTCCATCCAGCACAACTCATACTCCAAAGTGGGTATGAAACTCCCTTCTCTGGGATTTTTTTCTGTTTCCCATGGAACAGAACAGAATAGGACAGGACAGGAATAGAATAGAACAAAACAGAATAGGGCAGGACAGGACAGGACTAGAACAGAATAGAATGGAATGGAACAGAATGGAATGGGTTGGAAGGGACCCCCAAAGGTAAGGGTCTCCTTACCTTCAGGATGATGGGTGACCCCGGCTTCTGTTCCAGCACCCCAGTTGGGCTCAGGAGCTCGAACGTTGGGTTGGGGTAGTAGATGAACTTGGTGTCATTGTAGACCAGCAGGGACTGCACGTTGTTGAAGATAAACCCAAACTCATCGGGCCGCTCGACGGCGTCCAGGCCGGGCCGGTACTCGGGGGTCAGGGGGGGTGCCAGGCAGGCCAGTGCTGTGGCATTCACCACCTTGCAGACCTGCAGGGAGAGTGATGCTTTGAAAGATGGAAGGGAAGAACTTATCCTGACCTGGACAACGATGCTCTGATTCCTTCAACAGTCCCTGCAAAGTCCAGCGGCCTCTGGTTTAGCTGGAGATATTGAATCCAGGCTGGGTGCCCTGCAGCCATGGTTTGGGGGCTCTGCTTCCCCTCGGGGCAGAGCGAAGGCACTGGTGCAGAGATGGAAAGCAAGCTGCAGAAGGAGCAGTGGTTTAAAGGAGCTAGAGGCTTGCACAGCAAATCACTGAGCCCTTTTCCTCCACTTTTGCTTTTCTTTCCTGTTGCATCCTCTTTGGCAGAGCTAGCTCTGAAACAGCCCCATGGTAACACCTGGCCTGCGCTACAAACTGGAGATTAGAGACAATTCCCAAATGCCAGAGAGGGAGAGGAACAATCATCTGACATCGTGGGCTGGAGGTAACACGAAGGTCACCTCCTGCCAGGCTGAGGACACCCACAGCTCCTCCAGCCCTGGAAGCTGGGAGCTGGCTGATTTATGAGACTCTTGCCTTATAAAGTACCAAAAGCCCAACCGTTTGGCCTCCCTCCCTAAGTGGAAGATTTAATTTCACTCAATTTGGTGTCTTCAGAATTATTTTTGAAGCACTATAACTGAAACTGCTAGCAACAAAATTAGATGTCTTTTTAAAAAGAGCTCAGATGAAAAAGGTCTTCAGAGGGGAAAGGAGAAGGGAATAGGAAAAGACTGCTAAGTGATTTGCCCTTTCCAAGATAATACAGATTCAGTCAGAGAGATCACTACATAGAGACAATATATTTGAGTTTTACTTGGTCAAGATAATTTCTGTGGGTCCTGGAGTTACAATTCTCATTTGTAGCACACAAGAACATCTCTTAGTTCCCTTTTAGCTGAGGCTTTATTTTAGTTCCTCACTCTTGGACTGAAAAAATACAGCTAGGGGAAGGAGGTGGCATTGCAGACCAACCCCAAACTCTGCTACCAACTCCTTGCTTTGGGAACATCAGGTTGATAGGAGTGAGGAGGGGAAGGAGGCATAAAAATAACACTCAGCTTCACCAATATACCCAGAGCCCCATGCCCAGCACCCTTCACATGGTGAGGAGGGTGCAGAGAAGCAGCACCTGGCCCGACCATGGTGATCAAGCTGCAAAAGTGCCCTGAAAGCTTCTAATTCAGAAGGTGTTCCCTTCTCCCCTTCCCTCCCCAAGCTGGCTCAGGCTTGCTGGGCCCAGAGCTGCAGAAACAGGGGTTTTATTTATAGAGGCAGCGAGGGAGAGACTGGTTAAACATAGCAGTCTCATAGCTGGCAGGTCTCAGCACCCAGCTCTGGGCTTTTACAGAACGAGCAGGACTAAAATGGGAGGTGTGGAGCAGCTGGGAATGACAGGGACAGCTCCACTTGGACTTCCCATCATAACATGCTGCAGAGCTGAGCCAGGTACTGGAAATGGAAGGACGCTGGGGAGAAGAGAGCTCTTGGGGCTCAGGAGCTCTGACAAAAGGGGGAATTCCAGGAGTCAGACAAGTTTATCTGACCCAAGACAG
The DNA here is from genome assembly GCF_000691845.1 of Merops nubicus. NCBI lineage: Eukaryota > Metazoa > Chordata > Aves > Coraciiformes > Meropidae > Merops > Merops nubicus. The sequence continues at coordinate 18,479 of NW_008617247.1, read as the reverse complement.
ATTCTGAGGTGATGGGGATGTCCTAAAATGGACTCCTCCATTTCTAGCTTTAAAAGCTCCTTGGCAGTTGCCGTGTTGCTGAGGGAGTGATTTCCCATTTCTGTGTGTCAGGACGCCTCTTCCCAGGGTTCCCAGTTTGGGTAAGTCCAGGGCAATGCTCCCAGAGCAGCAAATCTCACCACACCGAGAGCAACCGGCACCAGCCAGCGGGTGCGTGCCCGTGGGTGGGGGATGCTCCCAGGCACAGCCCCGTGGCACCACGCTGCCAGCAGCTACTCACGTTGACAAACTCCTTGCCATTGTGCTTGACACGGATCCTGGGCTCCTGAATCACGTCCAGGTTGGAGCCAGTGATGGTCAGAGGCGTGTGTCCACTGTGGAGAACCAGGAGACATCCAGTTAACAGATCTGGCAGAGGGGCTGGGGCCCAGCAGACCGTGCTCGGCAACACAGGTGCTTGTTGGTCTCAGAAAGATGTTTTCTGTAGACACTTCAGGTGACAGCGTGGATTATTTCCCACTCCCCGGGGAGTGGTGTCTCAAGGGAGCTGGATTTTCTACTCTCAGCTCCACCCTGTCCCACCTAACAGCCCTGCAAGGCAGCAGGCTGAGAAACGGGACCAAAGGAGTCCACCGAGCTGAGACTAAAGATGTAAGACAATTAGTCACAGTGTTTAATGATTTACACAGTGATGTTTTAAGGAACATGATAAATGGTATGTACAGTGAAGGAACTGACATGCCCTGGCATCTGGACTGCAGACACAGCAAGTTCTCATAGGGCAGGGGAGGGATGAAGAGCATCAAGTGCTATCAGTGCCAGGGAGGACACAACCCCCGGCTACAGTACCCCCGTTCTCCTACAGCCAGTGCCCCTGAGCAAAGTCTTTCACTCTTGGCTTCCTCTTTCACATGTTCAGTGGAGCAGCACAGCCCAGATCCACCCAAGCCTCAAGCACCTCCACAGCAGAGCCCAGGTGCTGTTCCCTCCAGACCACCTCCATCACCCATCCCAGCCAACCCATCAAACCCAGCCCAGACACAACCTGGAGCCTGGACTCAGAGTAAACATCTCACAGAGCCTGCTGGGAGACACTTACTTCTCTCAATTTAAAAAAATAATTGGAATTTCAAACGGATAGCTGAGTTACAGCCCTTGTGAGCACAACCATTAAGGTAACACCAGGGGATGGGCATGGCCCAGGGATTTAACAGTGAGGATGTCAGGGTGGTGTGACAGCACTGGCCACCCCGTTCCTCGCAGCCAGTCTGGGATGAGCAGTACCTTTGGATTAGCTTCAGCTTTTCCCTCTCTTGGTGGTGACTGGTTTTGTTTTATTCCAGAACCACAAGAAGGAGCCTTTAATGAGCAATTGTGCATTTCTTCAGCAGATGGAAGCGATCTGGGTTTTATTCGTGCTCCCAGAATCGGTGCAGGCTGCTCCTGCTGTAGCTGCACTCCCAGCTGCTTCAGGAACTCAGCACCCGATCTGGGGAACCCCAAACACGGCAGATGCCCAGCCCTGCCCGGTCGGGACTCCAGCTGGGATGGGCATTCCCAAAGACCCTCTCCTGGCCTGGCTGGGCAGAGCCCCGCGTTACCTGGCGATGCTCCACTCGGGGTCGATGTGCTGCACCTTGGGGTCGTCGATGTACTCGAACTGCAGGGTCTGCTCCAGCCGCGCCCGGTCCACGCTGACCGAGACGGGGACAGGGCCCAGGCCGTGGGCAGAGGGGGCGGCCACGCAGAGGATCTCGTTCATGGATCTCCTGGGGGAGAGAGGAGCCAGGCGAGTGTTAACGGGTGGCACAGCATGGGGGCAGAAAACAACCCTCTGTCATAGGGTCCTTTTAGTTGGAAGAGACCTTGGAGGTCACGGAGTCCAAGTGTTCCCCCAGCACTGCCAGGTCCCCACTGCCCCGTGTCCCTCAGCACCACATCTCCACGGCTTGGAAACCCCTCCAGGGGTGGGGACTCCACCACTGCCCTGGGCAGCCTGGCACAGGCCCTGAAAACCCTTCTGGGGAAGAAATTTTTCCTCAGGTCCAACCTAAACCTCCCCTGGTGTAACTTGAGGCCATTTCATCTGGTCCTATCACTTGTTCCTTGGGAAAAGAGACTGGGACCCACCTGGCTTCAACTGCCTTTCAGGGAGCAGTGGAGAGCCAGAAGGTCTCCCCTGAGCCTCCTCTGCTCCAGGCTCAGCACCCCCAAGGTTCCTCAGCTCCTCCTTGTAAGATTTGTTTTCTAGACCCTTCACCGGTTTTCAGACCCTTTTCCTTGCATGCTCCAGCCCCTCAAGATCCTTCTTGGAGCAAGGTGCCCAAAACTAAACCCTGTATTCAAGGTGTGGCCTCACCAGCACCCAGTACAGGAAGACAATCCCTACTCTAGTCCTGTTGGCTACAGTGTCTCTAATAGAAGCCTGGATTCTGTTGACTTTCTCGGCCACCTGGGCACAGAGGTGTCCTGGCACTGCCCTGCAGCTGCACCAGGGCAGCTCGCTCAAAGGCTGAGCCATAAGCCAGCCCCAGACTCTGACACTTGTGCAGGGGATGAGCTCCCAAGATGGGCAGGAGGGCTTCACTGGCACGGGAGGAGGGCTGGGAGCTGGGTGCAGGAGGGGACTCTGCCTGCCCACCAAGAACCAAGTGAGGGTTCCCTGAGATTCCTCTTTGTGCCCAACTGCAGCCTCCCACATCCCTCGGTGAACCCGCTGCCTTCTGCTGGGCGTGTGAAAACAGATGGCTGCTTTTCAAATGGGATGCATAAGCTCACTCAAAAGCCAAATTCTTCCCCTCCCCACCCTGCTGCAGACACGGGCCCTTGTGAGCAGCATAATGGAGCCCGTGGAGCCCCTGCCTGGGAAGGGTGATGCCAGCAGCACCGCTGCCCTCCAGCTTTGTCTGCCCGTCAGAGCAGGGCGACCTCGGGCTCGGCGCTGCCTGCCCAGACACAACAGACCATCTGCTCCCACCAAGCCCTGGAGAAGGTCGAGGCACAGGGTAGCAAGGAGCTGTCAAAGCACAAAGGCATTGGTGGGTGGGTGTGTGGATGGATGGAGAAGGGGAGTGAGACCTGAATGGCTTCTTCTGGGACAGGACGGAGCTGCGAGGAGCTGCATGGCTCTGTGGCAAGCCTGGATGCTGCTCCGAGGAGAAGTGCCAGGCTGATGGCCCTGGAAGGTTGTGTCCCTGCACAGCCACCCCTGGGTCGTCCTGTCTGCCCAAACCTGCCCCTGGCTTGCAGAACAGGCCGTGCTGTTTCTGTGGCTCATTGAGCTTTGGCTTCTCATGGGGCAGAGGGCAAACAGGTCTTCAGAACCTTGCTGCCAGTTTGGCACTGAAATCAAAGCCTGGCACTTTTGAACATCCAGCCTCTGCCACCCTCGCCCTCCTCAGAGGCTGGGCAGCTCGTGGAGGCACCTGAACAGCCACAGCTCCAGCTCTGCTTCCAGCAAACCTCCTGCTTCTCTGCCTGGGCGAGGGGGTGCTACGTGCTCCTTCTCAGGGCCCTTAACATCTTCCTCATCCTCCCTAAGGAGTGTGGGCACATCTCCCAACACCGGGCATTTCAGGGAACAGCGGGTACCACAACATTCCCAGCTCACACCTTGCCACACTCATCCACCACAACTGAAGGAACAGAAACAACCTCTTGAAATACCTGAAGCAAACCGGACTCGACTGTTTCTGTTGATGCAATTATGCACTCAGCCCTTCCCACTCTCCTCCTCCTCCTCCCTCCCTCTCCCTCTCCAGCTAGGTCCAATTTAACACGAAGGCATCCTTGCGTGAGGAGCGCGTTTCTCCACCCTCCTTGCTGGTTCTCAGCGTGTCCTTGCTCATGTCTGGGCAGCTGAAGAGCTGCGCTGGGCAGCTCCTGTTTTGCTGCCTGTTTTGCTGCCTGCTCTGCCATCCCACGCTGGCACAGCAGCCCAGCCCTGCCAGACCCAGAGTGACGCGGTGCTGCCGGCAGAGCTGCTCTCTGCTCCCTGGGATCCATTAATTAGCTTTCTGCACTATTATTATGTCGTCATGGTGAATCTACCCACTCCTCCGATCTGAGAGGAGAGAATGGGGGAAGCTGTAATTAGAGTGAATCTCATTAGAAACTGCTTCATCTCATCAGGCTCCCCCCACACCCTCGAGTACAATTGAAGTTCGTTGCCTCAAACCAGTCCCAGCAAAACCAAGTGCCAGCTGACCCTGCAGGAAGGCTGGTGCCACTCGGGGACTGCCGCCTGCTTTGGTTCAGTCTCTGCTTGCCTGCTGTCATTAGAACACACAGAGAATTCCAAACTCTTCCAGGTTTTGCAGGTCAGTATCTGCAGGTTGCCTGGTTATAATCATATATTTAAGGGATTATATTACAGGGGGTTCTGCTCTCAGGCCAGCGTGCAGGCTGCTTCTGCTGGTGTAACGCCGTTCCCCGTGTGCATCTGAGGAAGCAATCTGGCTTCTTTGCTTCAGATATGGGCAGAAACGTTGATGGATTGGTTGCAGTGCTCAGCACTCGAAGAATTCATCTGTACTCAAAGACCTTGGCATGTCCAGACCTCCTGAAGCACCATCCCAGGATGTATGTAGAATAAACACTGCTAATACCCCAACACGCTCGCACGTCTGAACGCCCACAGCTCCTGTATCAGAGAGCCTCTCAGTCTTCCAGATGAAAAATCCACCTCTGAGGGTCTTTACTTTCCCAGCAACTTCTTCGGTTCCTCCTGGGAAGCCAGAGTGAGGATCTGACAGGCAGAATCCCTCTGCAAATCGTGCTGCTTCGCCAAGGTCCCCACCACATGACCTGCCAGCTGCTCTGGGGCACCGGGGGGTGCTGGGCACGGGGCACGGCTGGCTACCTGATGCACACAGATGTATCCTGCCTGTATCTTTTTTTTAACTAAGCCCCAAGAAAACCCATTAAACCCTGCAAATGTCAACTCGGTGTTTACACTGCTGGGTAAAAAGCAAATTTGCCATAGAAATCCCAGAGGAGATCGATGGCTGTGTGAGTTTCTCAGCAGAAGGCACGTGCAGGTCCCCGCTTTGCTCTGCCCTGTGGCAGCCCAGCCCTCGCTCCGAGCCCTTCCAGGAGGCTGAGGTACCTGCAGCAGTGGCTGCAACCAAAGTGCTGCAAGCTGTTGATCTGTGAAAAGAGAAACTGGATGTTTCTTAAAAACGTTACCTTTTCTTCAGATCAGCCAGGCTGGGGGCAGGTACTGATGACCACTATAAAGATTTTACAGCCGCAGTGATGCTTGCCTGAGATTTTTGGATGAGTTAACATCATAATGGCATTAAAATGAACTAATGGACAACACTAATACCGGTGCAACCCCTCCCTTGGCAAGCAAGGCTCGCTCACAACGAGAGGGAAATGGCTTCATGCAATAAAGGAGCGAATGGGAGCCCACAGGGGGTCCCAGATGAATTCCTGCCGTGGCTGCACGTTCAGCTACAGCAGGCACGTGGTAGCCAGGCTGTGCATGACAGGAGCCCGCGCTGGCCAGCTCGGCCCTTACCCGTAGAACTCGCAGGTCTGGTTTCCCAGCAGCACAGACACGTGGCTGCCAGCGCCCAGGTAGTGCCCGGAGATGGTCACCACGGTCCCTCCCGACTCCGGCCCGCGCCTGGGGTGCAGAAAACTCACCGCTGGACTCTGGGGAAAGGAAAGGACAAACTCAGAGGCAGCTCCACCAGCCCCAGCTCCATGCGACCCGCCGGCCATGGCACTGCAGGGGCACAGCCTGTTTCCTGCTGCTGATGGAAGGACAGCCTTGCTGGGCAAGCTCAGACCCCACTCTAACGTTTTACTGGCAATATCACTGCAGCAATGCCACCTCTTTAGCCTGCCTTGCACCACCACAGCTCTCCATCCCCATTAACAGAATCTGCAGAAAGCAGGTACCTTTTTATTTGTTTTCAATCAGTGGGTATTACCAAACTGCTTTACTAATGCTTTCCCATTACCCTCTCTGTGACTCTCATCTCCGAGGCTGGCAGCCTCCCAGCTCTGCTCCCCTGGTACCACCTGCTTGGCAGCTCGGTGCATTTGTCCTCTTTTCTCTACTGTTTTCATAACACAACATATTTTTTTTTTCTGGGTGCTGCAGCATTTGCCAAAGCAGCTTCAAAAAAAAGTCTGTTTGACCCTGACTGCTGAATAGTCCAGAGAAAAACACACAATCCGCCCTGTTATGGATAGTTATGGAGATATATTATATCACAGGAGGGAAAGACTTGTACCTCAGCTGCTTATGGTCAGCTCACAGCTCTTCTCCTAGCTGGGGCCAGGAGCTGGAGTTGATGATTCTTGTGGGTCCCTTCCAAGTCAGGATATTCTGTGATTACCCCAGCTAATGACAATCCCAGACAATCAGAATGGTAACAGCAATGGTTACACTAGACAGGCTTGGGAGCACTTCATACAATCAAGAGGAGTGATTCCAAAATGCAAAACACCTCCAAAGGATGTTCCATGTATGATTGCCCACAAAAACCTCCTTCAGCCTCCAGCCCAAGGTTGGTGACTGCTCCCAAGGTGAATTAGGAACAAGCTGCAATGCTGTGAACACTTCCAGCAGTGAGAGCCCACTGCCAGCCTCGCTCCTGCTCCAGCCCCACCCCTGGGGTCATTCTGCTCGTGGGAGCCAGGGGAGAGCCAGGAGCAGTTACTGAACATGTCCGTGAGCTCCAGCAGTTCCCATTCACACACCAGTGACAGAGCTGCATGTGTACTGGAAAGCACAGCCCCCTGCATGCAAAATCAATTACAAACACCTCCTGGCTACAAGCATCTGACGCTTCTGGTGAGAGCATCACCTTGCTCAAGCATTGCAATCCCTGGAAATACAAAGTATTGCCAAAAATAGAAACTCAGGCTGTAAACCCGAGCAGTTGTTCCTGTAAACAAGGAAAAGACAGGAGAGCTGAGGGATGTCCTAGAGACCTGCAGGAACCCCCAAGGCTGGGGCGAGGCCAGCATCGGACGAGGGCCTGAACGCTGAATATGAATTTTCCATCTCCAACTCATGACTTGGTGATAATTGTGACAGATTTACAGATCCAAAGTAGCTCCAAGGTTCCACCTCCCCAGATAAAACGGGTGTAATTAAGGTGACAGCATCGCTCCAGTGCGGTGTCAGGCACCAGATGAGCTCACTAAGGCATGAACCCTCTCAGGGTCAGAACAAAGCTCTGCTTTAAGGTACCAATCAATTTTACTACTGCCTTTAATGGCATAAACCAGCTGTAATGGAATTTGTGGCGGCACTAAAGAGAAAAATAGAGGCTGACTAACAAAAGGAAATGATGTGCTGGAAGTTTTAGATGCCTGAGAAAAAGAAGCGATATAATCAAGGTAAGGGCTGGAAATCAGAAGCAACAATGCAAAGGATGATAATGCTCAGTATACGCTCACCAGGCTGCTGCAAGGTACCACCCCAAGATTCATCTCTCCAATTACCTTCCACGGGCTCCAGGTTATTATTCAACACAAAGCAGGAGAGTGTCCTCCTCGTGCCACATGGAACCTGTGACAACAGCAAATCCCAGGACCACGGCGGCAGCACCTCGTGATGATCAGAGGGGTCTCTGGCATGTTTGAGGAAAACGTGGTGGTATTTTACACCCTTCCTGTGTTGCTGAATAACTGAACTCCCAGGGGAGAGTGTTGCTTTCGACGCCAACAGGGTGGCAGGGGCTGGCCTGATTTATCCCTCAATTAGTTTACAAATTGCGGACAATTGGCAAGCGCTGGCATCCCCCTGCACACAGATCCCACTAAGCACAAAATCAATGTGGCTGGATGAAGTGCCCTGTTTAGGCAAAGCTGGAGATATGAGAAACCCCAGTTGTGCCTTTAAGTTTATGAATCAAAAGGCTGCTAATTAAACAACGGAAAGAAACGAGCCGCGCAGCCAGCTGAAAGCCACCAACCCATTAGGCAGATGGAGAAAGCCCTACACTGACATAGCATCCTGGGAGGGGAAAAAAATGATCCCTGAATATCTGGATGCAGAATTACCCTTCCATCCCAAAGGGCAAGATTAAATCTATAGACACAGAAACTGAGAGATGTTTAGGTTTCACAGGGAGTTGATTAAAACTAAGTTTCTAGCAGGACCTGAGGTGCAGAAGGATGGGCTCTGGTGCTGCTCTCCTGTTGTGTCTGTGTTGGTGCAACAGGCCTCTCAGTGCTGGTACATGTCCACACAGATGCACATGAACAGCTTCAGGATCAGCAAGAAGCAGCACCCTGGATTCATCCTCATTAACTAAGCACCAACATCCCTTACAGACAAAGGAAAACAGTGAGTGCTGACTCCAACCCCCCCACAATTCCTCATGCACAGAAAGTCCTCAGGTACAGGACAAATGCTTCACGCAGTGCCCCTGCTGGGATTACAGCAATGCACTTTGTGAGGAGGAACCCAGCCTCGTGATTCAGGACTTATCACTAGTTTGGAGGTGCAAAGCTGAAACAAAACGCTGGGGCAACCCTGGGTTTTGGTTCCACACAAATCCTGTTTATTCTGTAGCTGTGTGCGAGCTGCAGATCTTGCAAACTGGGCTGACTGACCGGGCTACAATGGAGTTGTGCAGTGCTGTGGGGAAAGCACTAGAAACAAGCTGGCAATTTTGGGACTGTCCCGTGGCGTTGACCCCGCTCCATCCGACAGGAGCACTCGCAGAGCCTGGCTGTTCCCCAGCCCTCCCACCCGGGCAGGACACTCACCACAAACATGTACTGCTGCGTGGACTTGGCCATGAACTCCGGCTTGCACTCTCCAATGCACAGGAGCACGGGGCCAGAGCTGATCCCGGGCAGTGCCTGCCCCATTTCACAGACGATCCTGGAAGCAGAGAAGCTGCTGTGAGGCTCTGGCAGGAGGAGCCAACCCAGCCCTGTGCAGCTCCATTTCTTCCCCCCCACCGCCCCCTTTAACTTTGATATCTGCCTCTTTAGAAGAAGTTAATTACTGAGTCTATTTTTACCCCATGTACTAATTTAAAGAAAAAAAATCAAAAGTAGACATAATTATTACAAGCTGTAAACTCCAGAGCAAAGCAGAGCACTAATGGCAATATATTAGCCAGTAGCAAAGTGAGTGCGAAGTCCTTAGAGTAACAGATGAGTTCATTAAGGGAACAGCTCACACTGCAGTCTCCCAGTTAATCAAAACTGGAGAGAGCTGCTGTGAGGGATGCACTCGGCCCCTTCACCACACCAGCAGCAGTTTGGTGCAGGCTCCAAAGGAGGTGAAGGCCTGAGCAGTTGGGTCAAGAGCTCCTCTAGCAAACCCCTGAAGTCACCATCGATGCAGATGAGCTTGGAACACAGATCACAAGAGTGACACATCAATAGTGTGTGTTTTTCCAAGACTCATTTATCAAGGAGCAAGGAAAGCTGTGGATACAAGCAGCCTCATTTCCTTCCAGTCAACCTTTCCCATTGCATGGAATTTGACTATGAGACAACCACTTTATCCTACAAATATGACAGCCTAAGTGAGCCCTGTGTGGTACTGTGGCTGCACGGTGGGGATCTCCCTTTGAGCTGGGACATCTCTCAAGGTTGCTCCTTGAGGCAGAGAGACCTTCTACCAATGGCAGACCTTTGGTAAGCAACTGGTATTGTGCATAACCTTATAGTTTGGTAACCTTGGCAACTTTGATCTGTGCCTTGATAGTGTGGAATCACTGTTCAGATGATTGGGCCACACAGCAACAGAGTGAATCTTGCCTTTGAACTTTGTTAAGCTGCACTTTTACCCCACAATATTAAAGCCACTTCTGCCAAGACCTTTGACAGTGATCTGAACCACCCCTTCCCTTCGTGACACCTGCTCAGGGGTGGCAGAAGCAGCTGTGGAGAGCAGCCTTTGCAGGGCTGGCCAGCACAGAACACACTGATGCTGGGAGAGGGAGTCAGTGGCATCAAAACACACCAAGCTCACACACCTCACATGGCCCAGCTCAGCCCCATGAGCACATCCTGAGTTAGGGAAAGCCATAAGGACTGGAGGGCTGCTGGGGTTAGCCACAGAGGGCCAGTCTGGAAGATGAGGAAACCCCAGAGAGCTCATAATTCAAAAATCCCAGGGTGCTGGGAATACCTAAAGCCTACTGGAGATGAGACCAAGGAGGTGCCTGTCACGGCAGCAGGTCTGAGAGAGCTTTCCAAAGGGACATCAGCACCTGAAAGGGATGGATGCTGCTTGATTGCACAGCAACACTGGAAAGAGAAACTCAGGAGCATCCTGCCAGCCTGCCTCGGGGCAGGGGGGTGATGAGACACTCAGTGTCTGGCCCTGACAGTGAGACCAGAGGAAGGGCCAGAGCATCTCCCTGGCACGGACGCTCGCTCCTCTGCCCACCACGTGCAAATGCATAAAAGGCTCCAGCCTGTGCAGGCAGTGTTTCAGCTGCCATCAGCAGCATTAAATTCACCACAAATAAAATAAAATAAAAAGACTAAAGGAAGAAAGAACCTGCAGCCAGCATGCAGAAGTGATGCCAGGAGGCCTAATGAAATACGTACACGCTAGTAAAGAGCTCTAATGTGAGAGTCCTCATTGCAGCACATCAGAACGGGCTGCCTAGAGAGATGCTGCCTTTGGAGAACAGGAACTGAAGCATCTCAGCTGTGTGCCTTCATCTGCCATGCGCTCCTCTCTCTGCCTTTCATCCCAACACGGCCCATGCACCTCTCTCCTCTGCCTCCTGTTCCATTACTCCTCCTGCCCAGCGTTGGCAGCGGGGCGAGGAGCCAGTTCCTGTGCTGCCCAGGTGGGTAGGGAGCAACCTCTGCTCCTGCCAGCCCACAGCCAGACAAAGCAAGGGGAAGTGATCCCTGACAGCCCACAGGCAGGAGAGGAGAGCAGAGGTTTTCTCCCACGAGAAGCAAGGACACCCCAAGTGCTAGATACTGGGGGAAATATCGAATCCTCAACTATTTGCCAGTAAAGCAGCACTTGCCCAACAGCACTGGGCATGGGACAGGGCACAAGTGACCTGCTACACCTGAGCCCAATTCCTGATAAAAGCCAAATTCCCAGCAGGTACCTTGTTACAAAATGATGCATTCTGCAGAGCTGTGGGGTGCTGATTGCTGGGCTAAGTGGCCCTTTCACCAACATTAACCTAATTGCTGGCTGATAGATTGCGTGGCTGGAGCATATGGTGAGTCATTACAGTCTTGGAATTCAGTCTGCCCACAGAACCCTTAAGAGGGTCCTTTTATCTGTATTCATCTTTAAAAGGCAGCTCTCATGCTAACGCTTGCTGTTATCTGCCCAGGGTAAATGTTTTAATGATGTTAACAAACTTTGAAAGCTCAAGAGCCGTAATTAGAGTCATGATTATAAAATCAGGGCTTTATACCATCAAAGGAGGATAATTTTATAATCTTCCGTCCTTTATTTGAAAAATAAAATAAAACAAAATACCACTCAGCAGAACAGCCCAAACTGCTAGCAGTGAGGGTACTGCTGGAGCCATTCCTGCAGCAGCAGCAGCAGCGATGCTCTGCACACCCACAGCACCCTTCACCCAGTGACCGGATGGGACCCTGATGGCTGCACACCTCCTCGCTGCTCCAACAGCTGGGGACACGGGCAAGGAGTGAGCAAACCCCAAACCAACACCAACACCTGCTCCTGACAGGTCCTTCCACCACGCTGGAGGTCAGACTGGGACCCACCAAGCGCATCTCACCACCAGAGGACAACTGCTCCCTGCTGCTCCTGAAGCTGGGGCAGATCCATGCTGCTGGAAGCACTCACAGCCACAGCTCCACTACACAGCAAGGGTCCTGGTCCCCAGCAGGAGAGATCAGACAACCCAAGGGGACAGACATCACCTATTGCTCTTCTCCAGCCCCCAAACAGCCCCCTCAGCACCTTGGCTACACCCGAACCTCCTAAACGGCAACAGGAGCTTGTGCCACTTGGGGAGGTTGGTTCACCCATTCTCTGTTACATGCCTATTTTCTAATTTTTGGTTGACATTTTTCTTAGTGAAATAAATGAATTGACTCCAGTGGAGGCCCATTTGGATTAGGTGGCTGTCACCACCTCGGCAGCCTAACAAATGGCTGCGTGCAGCCGGCGGCACCGGCTGAATTTCAAGTGGGAGGAGGAGTGAGGGGGCAGAGAGGCTCAGCACCAACAGCGAGGTGCTCATCAGAAAAGTTGCTTAGCAAAGCAGGAACTGCAGCGTGGAAGGAAACAAAACACTTAATGAAAGCTTAAAGGCTGCTTAACCCCACCAGAGAGCAGCCAAACACCTCACCCCTTTCTGCTGCAGGAACGGCGTGCCCTGGTCCAGGCACCACCCACCTCCAGATCCCTCCCTGCAGGGCTGGCAAGAGTGGAGAGATGGTGCCCGGGACCCAGGGGAGTTATTGGCCTCCTGTGTGTTTGCTGGAGGCCAGGGAAGGGGCTCTGTGTGGGCTGGCCAGCCCTGGGGACCCGCGAGAGGCCACTCACTGTTCTGCGACGACGTAGAGCTCGGGCAGGGGCGTGCACTGCACCCCAGCCACCTGCACCCCACGGGCGATCTCCGAGAAATCCAGGCCCAGGTTCACACCACGGATGGTCACCCTCGTCCCTCCTTCTGGGGGGCCTGACACTGTCAGGATCTAGAGGGAAACAGAACACAGGGAAGTTGAGCTGGTGTCCCCACAACACTCGTGTTTCTTCAACCCCATATCTGGCTCGGAAACCGGGTTTTGCTTTGCAGGCTGCTCAGGGGAGCCGAGTGCTGCAACCTCCACCTGCTCCCGCTGCCAAGCCCAGTGCCACCTTCTCATGACTCCTCTGGATGTCTTGGAGAACCCCAAGGAAGCTGAAATCCATCTGTGCCACGTTCCAAGAGAGGACATCGAGGTCCCTGAGCCTGCCAAGAGGTGCAGGCAATGCCATCCTCCGGAAAGCCTTGCAGAAGGATGAGCCTGGGTCCTTTCACATACACAAAAGATGGTATGTCACCTTCCAGAAGGAGCCTGCTGCTTTGGAGAACTTTAACTTCTGCCTTGGCTGTTCTCTGAATGTTAATGTCACATTTTATTAGTAAGTTGGCACATCAAATGACTTACAAATGTTAAAGGGTGAGGTGTGTGCTTTAAAGCTTCCTGTTTATAGCCTGTCTCAGGCATAATCATCTCTGCTTCTATTCATTAAGAACAATAACCTCTTCAATTAGGAGTGTAAATTGCAATAACAAACAGTCACCGAATTTGGACCTAAGACTCTCAAACAGTTGCCCTGAATCTGCTACCAGCCTGTTGTTGCTCTTGGGTGAGCTATTCATCTTCCCCATGTTACAGCTGGTATTAATAAAAAAAACCATAATCCATAACAATGCAATCTAATTAATTTAATGGATAAATCTTGTTTACGCTTGTTTGTTCCACCTTTGTCTTTGCCAGGAGACTTGAGCTCTTCAAAACCTTTTCCTTGGCATTTCTGGATGGATGGCTGCTTTTCTCTCCCCTTCTCAAGAGCTCACTGTTCCCTGGATGTGAGTGGGTGGGGAAGGTGGCAAACAGCAGCCCCACCACCAAAGCATGGCCTGGGGACCTGCAGCACCACGGGCTCAGTGCTGCCTGAGCAGCCCCTCTGAGACCCCCTGCACTGCCCCGTGCCACAGGGCACGTCTCCTCCTCCATGGGAACTGCCAGCACCACCAGGACATCCTGCCCCCCACCACTTCTGTGGCCCCATGTTCCCCTCAGCATCGCCCTGCATCTCAAACCCCAGCAGGAGGCATCTTCCTTCTCCCTTGCTCACACCTCCTCATTTCTTGCTCTCCACCTCTGCTCCCTTTTAAGGTGCTGCTGTTGAATTTGAGCTTCACCCAGCTCCTTGTGCCCAGCAGAGCCATGACCCACCCTGGACACCAAACCACCACCTCCTTCCTCTGCACCTGCTTTAATTTCTGCCTCCCTCTCCCCTCCACTGCATGACTGAGACTTCTGATTTATTCACCATGCACTGTCTGTTGTGCTGCTGTTCTCTGTAACTCTTACCATGGAGCACCTCTTGCACCTCAGCCCCATGAAGTACCACAGGGCCACAGCAGACACTACAAACATTGCATCACAGTGAGTCCTGAAGGCCTGGCCCTGGTGAGGCTCACATCTCTCACTGGGGATCACCCGAGCACATCACTGCACGTCCTCGACAGCTACAGCTGTCCTTTGCAGCTCTGGGTGATGTTAAAACCTGTTTGCTGCAGCTCTTACACCGCCGGGCTCGGCGTCTCATCGCCCTTCAAAAAAAGTCACAGTTTGCCATTTCCCAACCTCACCACGAGCAGCCAAGCCGACTGGCCTCACCCAACAAAGCCCAGCTGATGCTGTATTTTCAAAATGTCCTGACCTGGAAAATCCCCAATATGGAGCTCCACTCGACCTAGATTTTAGTGGCCGCTAATTGAACAGTTTTGAAGTAACTGTGCCATAAAGCAGCCCCAGGGTTAGAACAGATGCATTCAATTAATTACAGCTGTAGAGATTCAGTCAAAATCACAGAGAGAAGATAAGTCTTAAAGGTCCCGTTGCACGGAGCGCTGGTGACCCCTCCAAGCAGCACCCCTGGGTCACCTCCCTGTGTTGCAGACACTTGGCCCAGGCACCTCCAGCAAACCCAGCCCGGGGCAGCTGCCAGCAGCGTGGTCTGCCCCAAACCCCCAGTCTGGTGGTGCTGGGGAGCTGCTCAGGCTGCAGGGCTGGCTGCAATGACAGCCCAGACTTCTGGTCTGAGACAGACACGATTAGGAAGAAATATTCCCCAATTTCAAGAAATATACTTCAGCAGAGTGGCTTCTCACTCAGAGGTCTGCAGAGGACCAAAAGAACCTGCAAAGGGCAGCTAAGCAAAACCATTATCAGGAGCTGTACATTTCATGCTCAGTGGTCTGCATGTCTGCTGGAAATATTTTAGGTTGTTTGCAAAACTGAAGGTGAGGTGTGGGAGGCAGAGCCTTTGGTTTCACTGATCTCCCAAGTTATTCTGAACAGGTCCCCTCTTCCCTCTGCACCAGGCTCACCTGGCATGAAACACATCAGCAATCCACCATCCCTAATAAAGCCTGTTCCTGCTGCTCAGGGAAAGGATTTATGCAAGTGTGAAGCGTTGTCTTATTCACAGAAAGGATCCAGCTGCAGGGATGAGATGGGTGGTGGTGGGAGCTCAGTTACCTTTACACCAGCTAAGGGATGCAGATGAACTGCTGCATTTCTGTTGTTGGTGCTCCTGCTTAATTGAAACCAAATTAGGGATCCCAGGGATCCCTGGGTTTGTAATCCAAGGGATCCCAGGGATGCAGGAGCCCCAACAAGGTGCTACCACGCTTCCCTCAGCAGCTTGCAGAAGACAGAGCTATGAGGATGCAGGGTAAATGTTCTCAGCCCCATGTCGTGAGCTTGCATGGCTCAGAGTTTCAGACAACATTCAGCCTCCAGAAGTCATCTGTGCATGAGACAGGGAGACCCGGGCTGGCTGTGGGTCAGATGGAAAGGACTTTCCTCCCAGAGCTGGGGACAAGCCACGAGCCCCAGACAGTTCTGCACAACAACCACTTGGCATCTGTCAGGGAGCGGCGGGAGTGCCTGGCTTGCAGAATAAGTGGCACAACCCCTGCTCCCTCCCAAAATGTCATCCACCTTCATTCTCTTTGTCTTCTTTCATCCTGCTCCAAGCTAGCTGGATCCCAGTTGATGAGCCCAGCAGGGAACCAGCACATAAGCATTGTCATCCCGGCATGATCCCTCCTTGTCTCTGCCTTAGCTGATAGCACATTCAGAACCTAATTGTTATCTCAGCAGAGCAACTCCATTATTCAGCCTGACACCGGCCCCCCTTCAGCTGTTTGTTGCACTGATGTTATATTAATGAGGCCTGCAAATAAATGAATAGGAGATCAGAGTGCCACTTGTTCGCAAGAAAGCTGATTTTTATTTATTTATTGCTACGACCACAGACCGTGGGGAAGTTTTACGCCGTTAAAGGGACACCGCCGACGACAGCTGGGCTCTCACTCAGAAAAAGGAAAGGGCTGAGTATATCCTACTGCTCATTTACTTTTATGACATTAAAACACAATCTCTTCTCACTAGTTCTGCACCCCCCGAAGGCACCGGTGCCTGGCAGCCAGGCCCTTGACCTCTGGCTTGACAGGAAGAGTGAACCTGGCCAGACGAAGCAAAAGGAGCAGAAAACAGCCTGTGGTAAAGGCTCTTTTCATCTGAGTCATCCAGGCTGGGATGTGAGCCCTGCTATGAGAGCACCAGTGCCTGCTTTAAACTTGCCAGGAGCAGGCTGCTCCCAGCACAGCAGAGAGGTCTCTCCCTGGCTCCCAGGGCACAGCTCTGTAGCTCTGGATGTTGCCAAATGGTCCCTAAAATACTGAAAAACTTGGATGCCAGTAAAAAGGACCTGACAGCAATGAAGGCTGTAAAGGTCTCATGGTCTCCAAGACAATCTCATAGACTTTTCTCAAGGGGAAGGGGGATGAGAGAAGTTAACCTGTGCTGTTGAAAGGTTTGGGTTTAGGAATATTGACCCTGCAGGGTTTCTACTGGGAATTTGCCATTTTCTACAGTTACTACAGCAGTAGTTTCTACAGCACTTACTGACCTAACTGCTCAAGAACTTAGCAAAATTCTGTGATGATTTTTAGCCCTATGACAAGGCCCTTCCCATCAGAGGATCTCAAAGCACACAAAAAAGGACACCAGTTCCCTCTGCTTTCCCCCTTCTTTTTCTACAACAGCAAAAACTGCAAACTTGACTGGCATGAAAAAAAAAATCAAAGCTGTGAATTTGTAAGGAGAATGGTGGGAGCTGAAGGAAAAACAACAAATAGCAAGAGCTGTGATAAAATCACAGGCACTGCCAGGGTCAGCAGAGGCCAGGGGATAATACACCCCCCTGAAACCTGTATTTTCACTGACCTTCGCTGGGGAACAGGCCAATCTGCCAATGAAAGCACAATGAATTCCTACTCAATTCTCCCATCTCCAAATCCACTCAGGGCAATCTCCTGGGACTCAAAACATCACCTAGTGAGGCACCCCACGATTCCTGCTGTGAAGGCTGAGACACAGACCTGGTTACGGAGACAAGAAACCTGCAATGGCAGAGCTCTGCTCTTCTCTCCTTGGATGGAGACCAGGAGCACTGCTCTCAGGCTGGACAGTGATAAAGGCTTGGTGGCTGGAGCAGTGTTCTTCCCCTTCTCTGCTTAGCTCAAGGAGGGATGAATAAATACATCTAGGACTTCTTCAGTGTTACAACTGTCTGAACAGTTTACTGAGAAGAAAATCTCAGGCAGAGGCTGTCTTGCTTCTTGCATCTTGTAGCAGAAGCTTGTGCAAAGCAGAGAAAGAAAACTTTGGTTTCTGACTACTGGCAGGACAAGGTGACTATCCAGGCAAGCCTTCAAGGCTCATTTTCTCTCTCTGTAAGACAGCTACAACTTGCCAAGCAAACAAACAAAAACCCCCACAAGGAAGGGACAGACTCTCAACATTTCTTAGCTCTTCCACGTCGCTGCAGAGTCAGCACCACGTCTGCTCCTCGGCAGCCTCGCAAGCTCCACACTGCTGTTACAAAACACTGCACAGGAGAGACACTTGCCCATCAGAGGGGTAAGGTGGCTGGGCACAAGGTCTAAGAAAGAAATACCAAAGGCCTGTGGGACAGATGGATCCTCCTCAGCAACATCCTCCTCCAGACAGCCCCAGCCCTGATACAGCATCACCAAACTCTGTGGTTTCCTCCCGTCCTCCATAAGTAAGAGGCTGATCCCTCCCCAGGGAGTCTGAGCGGGTGTAGAAACTCATCTGAGTTCAGAGGAAACTTCCACCCATACATGTGGTAGACTGCATCAGTGCAACAGGGTGCTTGGACCCAACTGGTTTACACCCATGGTCTCCACCTCCTGTGGCGGGGATACGTGCCCAGGGCCAGGGAGCCTTTTTGGGGAGTTAATTAGGCGAGAAAACAAAACCTCCTTTTGCTTCCCACCTGATAGGAGTGTCACTCCTAATAGTAACGTTAACAGACCGAGTGTAGTTTTGCTGGTAAAGATGCTCCTGGGAGACATTTTGCATCCCTCAGTGGTCTGAACAGGAACATGAGAAGCATCAACTACAGCCTAATTAGCTCCCTAGTTCAATTAGCACTCGTGCACCCCTCCACGGCGGTCACCCCGCCGCTGGCAGTGCCGCTGGCGAGGGGCAGAGCGGGCTGCACGCCCCGGCAGATCCACACATTAAACCCACAGAAAACATTTCATCCCCCGTCCCTCAGCGCCGCAGGGGCCGGGGCGGACGCTCCGCTGAGGGGACGGGGACGCAAACGCAGCGGGGAAGGGGAAAGGGCTGGAAAGAGGAGCTCTTACCTCGGTGATGCGGGGGTTGGAGCACTTGACGTTCCTGCTGGACCAGTCGAGCCAGGGCTGGGCGGG
>NW_008617246.1:0-13522 GCF_000691845.1 Merops nubicus | reverse complement strand
ATATATATATATAAAAATACATATTTTATATACAAGTTTGTATATTTTCAGGTGTATGGATAGACCAATGGAATTACATGGTATAACATATAATGGAATTGTTAAAATTTGGGTGGTGATAATTCACAATACCTTGAATCTGTGAGACAATAAATACAAAGCTTCTTTCTCAAATAGAAAATAGCAACCTGCCTTTAAAATGGGAATATCCCTGCAGTGCAACCTGTCTGCCCAAGTGAAATCACAAATCCAGAGTTATGATCTACCACTTTCTTCTGTGGCCAGAGAACAAAGAGAAACATTGCATTGCAACAGTAGGTAAAGCCTCTGTTGTCTTTCCCTGTTTCACTGACTGTAGAAAAATTAAATTCTCTGTAGTTATATTCCAGGCAGAACTGCCTGTAAGTATGCACAAGAGAAAGGCCATATTTAAGCACAGAGCTGCTGTACATAAGCTTGTATAAGGAATTACTTTGTGCTAAGCATCTTAATTCCTCCCTCATTTTCAGGCTTTTTCTGAAAGAACCTAGAGATCTGGTTAACCACTGAGAAATTCAGAATCTATTATCATCCTTAAAGATACTGCAGAGAAGTATCTAGACCAAGAAGTAAATAAAACTCAAATAAGCCGATGATCTACCAGCCTCTGCTGGCTAGCCTTCACTGGTTTTCCCCAAACTTTGGATTAGCCCAAATCATTTAGTCTGCAGAATGATTTAGCCTCATCTGAAAGCAATGAGGGTTTTTGCATTAGTTTAGAGATTGCTGGATGAGACTTTATGCATTTTCTTCCTGAATCAAACCTTAATGATGTCAATAAAGTGTCTTTTATGCAGTTTAATGAGCTTGTAGTCGTTCCAGTGGTTCCCTATTAAAAAAAAAAAAAAAAAAAAAATTACTTATTTCTTTAGTCTTTTTCCAGCTGACACGGCTTTGACTGCTTTTTCTTCATTGCTGCCTCTCCCAGTTGTTTCAAATTAGCTTGCTCACAGAAAATGTCAGCACTGAGAGAAAGACTCAGATAAACACAGCGACTCAGCTCTGCTCTGAGAGCTGCTCCTCTCAGGATACATGAGAAGGAGGACAGCAGAGCAAGCTTGTTCAGTTTCACAGCTACACGAAAGACATCAGTCCCTAAGGTTATTTCCCTACTGCATTCAGGCAGTATGGTGTAGGTGCTCACTTCAGTCTAGCCAGCATGTGTCACTACCAGGGGAAGCTGCGGTGTCACTGGCTTTGGCACAGGCTGAATGAGGCCATTTGAGATGTGGGGGATCTGCTTAGGAAGTTTATTTTTGCAGACGCAATAACTTCATTGCTATTAATACTGAGCTAGCTAAATTGTAGCTAGTCTGATACACCTACGTGTGCTGCTGTAACGCTCCCATTGCGGGCTGAGCACAACTTGCAGCTCTGAGTTTGTATGTTTTAGCCTTTGATTTACAGGGCATTGAAATAAACTGAGAAATTCCTCATTGCAAACATCTTCTTATGCTTAGTTTACAGCTCATCAGCCTGCCTATATGCTTACCTCCCTTAAAACACCTGAGTGCCATGAGTGAAGTGGAAAGGGATTACTTATGCACTGTTTAAGATTTCCCTTGTCAAAATAGCCTTAGCAATCTCTAAATTTAGATAAAATATTGATTACTCAAATAAACCTAAGATGTTGGTATTGTCTGAGGCAAAGTGTTAGTACCTGCTCCAAACTAACATTTGAATACTTGATAAAATTTTATTGGCTCTGATAGTATCATTATTATAGCCACAATTGTGTCTTATTTTCTGCATTAAATAGACTTTAAAAATGTCATACAATGAAAGATCTTAAAAACACTACTCAACAAATCTGCTGAATACTCAGGAAGCAAGTAATTTGTTATTTTTTTTAAGCAAAATTTTAGTCTTACTTTACAACCAGAGGCTGCATTTCTCTGTGGGTGAGATAGAAAGCTCACTATGTCTTCTAGCAGCAGCAGTTTGTTCCTCAGATAATGAATTATGCACCAAAATTGGTGTGTATTATATCACTAGGATACTTACACAAAAGAATCATTCCTTAGAAATAGGAGATTTTCTGATGCTGAAAATTCTTCAGATTGTTTCAGGATAAACTCACCTTTATGCCTTTCTGCTCTGCTTTCTTTGGCTGTTTTTGTTTATCATTTGGCTATATTTTAAAACAAACCTTTAATAAATTTGACCATTGGCTTCCAATAGAAAGGTTTTCATCTGGGGAACATGCTATGGATGGCTATTCTCGTTTGCAGCACTTGCACTCTCCATGGCTCTCTGCAGCTGACTGCACTGACGTCATCTCCAGCACTATCGACACATTCTTTTGTCTGGTGTGAATGAAAAAGTAAATTGATCCCAGTGGGGACTGTGCTCACAGTGAACAGAAAAAAGCTGCCACTCTGTCAGCCATAGATGGCATCAGACATCTGTTAGCACAGTCCTTGCTTCGGCACTCAGATGAGGAAGGACATCAGTTAGGGGGTTGTCTTTATGCCACTCAAAAAAGTCTATGTTGTTTGGGGTCCAATATTGACATGGAAATTAATAAAGATTTAAATGGTAAAGGATGTAAACAAGAGCACCTTGTATCCTGGAGGTAATTTTAGAAAGGACAAATATTATTATGTCAAATTTATGGATGAGGGAAGCACAATCTCCTTGGGGTTATAGAACAAAGGCAAGGAATAAAGGGGAATTAAAAAACGGTCATCAAATCTTTGACTTGTGAAAAAAAAAGTCATTTTGGAGTGTTGAAATCATCTGTGTTAAATAAATTACACCTGCAAGGCATCTGGCCTTACATCTTCTGAATTCTAAAATTTTATACTGATTGAAGTTTTGTTTTTTTTTTTGCCTTAGCTATTTTTTATATGAACATTGGTATCAAAGAGAAAAAAAAAGTATTTTCTAAGTTTTTCCCACATTTTGTATATTTATTTACAGTGTGTATTTACTTCCCACTCTGCCACCAGCAGTTATTGTATTTATAATGTCTTAATTTTTTATACTTTCAAAATCCCTGTAACTTAAGTCAGTACCTTTCTTCACTTTACAATGGTGTACATATGTGGGTGTGAGAGAAGGATTAGAGGAACAAATGGTGGCATGACTCAGGTTCCCTAGAAAACATGTGGCAAGGCAGGAAAAGAAATTAAAAGCTGAAATAACATTCCAGAAGTGAAATGTCCTGTCTCCTCTGTCATCACACAAGAATGACCAGCGTCCCCTGTCTTTATGCCAAAGTGAACTCTAGTTGTGCTGCAGTGTAATACTGTCAATAGTTATACACATCAGGTCTGTGTCTGCTGAGGCTGGCCACTTGATTCACAGATCCTTCCCTCTCTTTCATTATCTCAAAGTAAAACGATAACTGCAGAGTAGCATCTGCAGGCTGCAGTTACCAGGTCAAGATGCTGATGCTCTTCCCCACCATGAGGCTTGACTTGGTGGAGCTTGTTAAACAGTTTGATTTCAGTGTTCGTGTCCTTGAAACCATTTCCATCTTCTAGATCATAGACTACAGAGGAGTAAAGAAGAGTTATTTTTATCATCCTATTTTAGTATTTGAAAGGTCATTTTTAATTTTTATTACCTTATTTAGTATTTGAAGGGGCATAAAAAGAGCTTGAGGCCCTGGGCAGATTATTGTCACTGCCGTTTGCTACTTTTAAAAAATATATATGCATTGCAGGTATGGGATTTTTCCTATAGGCTTTCCATGCAGGTTTTATCACAAAATGACCTAGTCAATATAGGAAGTTCTGAGTTCTACCTTCATGAAAACCAGAGGTAAATAAAGTAATTTTAAAGCTCCATTCAGAATTTTTTCAATTTTTTTCTTTTTATTACTCTGTTGAATGTTACTGCAAATCTTTCTTAGTGCAAAAGTAGAAATAATGTTTTCTCTGAAATTTCTTCTAAACTGTATTTTTCAAGCCCCACATTAAAAAAGGAGCTTTAAGTGCCACAGAAAAATTATCTTATTTTGACCCACTTAAATACCTATTATGTCCATTACAAAAGGTTTTTTTGCAACCAAATTAATTTTTTTTTACTACTATATTCTTAACATTTAAAAAGACTGAAAGCCAAATGAAATGTCTTTTTTTTTTTCCAATCAAAACCATTACCATTATTTAAATGTCTTATATTTTAATTTTCCTTTTTTTTTCTCTGTACTTTGTTTTTTCTTTTGTTTCTTCTGGTGGGGGAAATAAAGTGAGGAGAAATCATTCTATTTCCAATTAAATAGACAATCTGGTGTCTGCCCTGCTTTACTCCCATGGGAAGAGCATAACAGATGTACAGAAAAGACTAACGTTATATAACAGATAAGTTTAATAGGCATTAGACTGCTAAAGTGTTCACTAACTACTCTTGTCTTACCCATCCCATGCCCATACAGCTGAGACAGGAGCCTGAAGCACGAGCTGTCAGGCTAAATACCCTTGAACAAGGGGTTCCAGGGTGCTGAAGCACTGTCTGTCAGTGGTACCTGTCTGCCTACAGATTAACACTGGGAAACCAACAGCATTTGAGCTGCTATGTGTTGATGCATAAAAGTATGATCTTATGCTGGAAACTAGATATTAGAGGAGATTACCCAAATAGCCTTATCAATTAATGCCACAGAATGCATAAACAGGTGATAAAAAGTGATGCAAGCTCAACCAGTTTATTTTTTCATAGAAGCAAAGCAGTAAATTGAGTGTGATGTACTTTAACTCTGCTGGATTGAGTGCACAGCTCGTGTGTAGCCATTATGTTGGTGAGTAGAGGAAAAAAAGAAGCAACATGGTTGGAGGCCTAGTTTTTCCATGTTATATTTCTTGAATTAACTTTTGCCCTGGAGGAGAGTGACAGAATAGAAGAGAGCAAGACTTGACAGACAAGGGTTTCAGAGATATGGAAACATGCTTGGCACATATGGAGCAGGGGAATTTTTCTTTACAAGTCCCTTCCTCCACCTTCTTGTGGCTCTGCTGCAGGAGTTAGTGTGCCTCCTCTGCTTTCACAGGTTGGATATTCTTCAGCCTTGGTTAGACCAGAGAAGAAATTATTCTTGTGGTCTAGAGAGTTTCACAAAAGCAGACAGGAGGTCTTTTAGGGTGAGGAGGTAAGAAGGTGGTATATCTGCTGCTGGTCCCAAGTGCATCATTGATGGAGCTGACAAGTGTAATTCACCCTTTAACGAATGAATAGGCACAGGATGAATATTGCAGAATTCTTTCCTTTGACTTCAACATTAAATTGTAGAAGATTATTTTGTCTCTTCATCTAGTTAAACTTTCTAACTCCTTGGTGAATTGCGAAAACTGCCGGTGAGCACTGTGCTTGTTTTAGGAAGACCTGGGAACATTAACTCAGTAAGTACAATCTAGTACAGTTCACTGGCAAGACACCATTTGATAAGAGTTCTATTTTTTCCCCTATTCTGATTTAATGTGTGTGCAAAATAACTATAATGAAAAGGTTTGTTACCTATTACCAGTAAATTAAGCCATCTTCTTTTGCTGGCTCTAGTTGTAAGGTGCCCCTGGAAGAAATACAAGCACTAAAGCTCTGTAGCTTCCACAGCAAGTCCATCTTCCCATCTGGGAAGCAGATTTCTAGTTCATGAAGGAAACTTCCTTCCCTTAAAGATGCACAACTCTTCAACCTTGACTTTGAGGTGAACAGTCTTTCATAAACAGAAAATATATTATTTTCTTCTATATCACTGCTCACTTCCTCACTAAGTTCCTACAGATGAAGCTAGTTTGAATCTCCATGTTATTTCTTGGAAAGCGAGACATAGGTTAGGTCACTGCCTGAAATCAGTCATAGAAATGGAAGCTGAGCCAACAAGCAACCTTCACAGTGTTCCCGTCCTGGGTAAGTAAAACATGTCAGCGGGGGAGTTTAACAGATTTGTTGTCACAAATAAAATTTTCAAACAGAAGGCAAGCCTGTCTCATAGTGCAATTTGGGAACCCCATGATTAATGCTGCTATTCAGCCAGCATGAGTGCTTTATCCTCACATACCACAGCATCCAATGGCTGAGCTGACAGAGGGGATGCTTGGCTAGAAGAACTGTGTACCTGGTCTTGGGTAAGGCTATTTACACGGTGCCTGCAGCACACAGACATTTTACACTAATGTATCTGTGACCCCTGGAAAACATCAATGCCAAGAACCTCCTCTCTCCAGGTACCACTCTGCATCTCCCATCAGCATTTTCTGCAACATCGTTGTTCACTAGCTTTCATCTTAAAAGTCTTTTCCAACCTAAATGATTCTATGATTCTATTGTGTCCCCTTCTGTAGCAGTCCTCCCACCTTCGCCTTGACTTGTATCTCATTACTCCTGGTGGCCCATGTTGCTCTCCTTTTGCTTCTATAAAGGGGATTTCTATATATTTTGAGGTTTTGGTGGTTTGCTGTAGTGATCATGGCTGCTAATGATTTCTTCCTCTCCACCGCCCTCTTTTTTTTCCTTCTTTATTCTCAAAACAAATTATATCTGTGATGTGTTTATAAAATTAATAATTACTGGTGGGAAGTGAGGCTAAAAGGCAGCTCATTGCATAAGTAATTTTTTAACAGTTTGAGTTGATAGGTTACATATCTAAGCCATATCATTCCAGTGCCACAGAAAGTAGTAATGGATTCTAAAAAAACATTAAGTAGGACTTAAGGGAAACTCCCATGGTTGGAAAACACACTCAGGAGGGTGGTAGAAGTCAGGGAAGCCTTCAGCACCTGTTCAGAGTAATGTTGTGGAGGCAAAAAGGTGAGATGTGATTTAAACTATATAACATTACAATAGTGTAAGCAAAATTCACTTATGTTAAGGCTGGGAAGAAAGCAAGAACAGCAAGTGAAAGAATAAATGTGGAGTGGGAGGGAACCTGCTTTAGCTTACACTCCACAGCTGACAACATTCCTACCTGTGCTGAGAGGTCTGGAAGAGATGCCTACATCACTGTTTTCCTGCATGTGAAAGATCCTGATCCCAGCATGTGAAAGTTGTATTGTGGAGCTCTCTTTTCATTGTTCTTCCACTATTTTTTCCATTCTTTAACTCCACCAGAGCTTTTGCTTCACAGGAGAAACTGACAAGTCAGTTCTTGAAGGTTTAATAACACAATCAATGAAAAGTATGAGAGGTCCTCATTCTCATGAAATGTCCTCTTCACAGAATCTTTTTCATCACATGCTCACATTATTTCTGTTAAATGTGCCCATAATGATACTCATCACCCTCATTATTCTTGAAAAAGACTTTCACTATATGGTAAAAGTAATTACGGTTGTGCCATAAAAAAAAACAGCATGAGGAAGGAAAATAGAAACAGTGATCAGAGACTCACAGCACAGTAATAAATATGTGGAAAAGAAGGAAGAATTATTTGAAATTTGGAAGAGGTAATATCCCCATTAAAAGAAGTCAGTCAAGCCTAAATCTTTGGTAACCTATATATGGCATTACAAGCATGATATTTTTGTTTTTAATATATTTGTTCCTAGTGCCTTATTAGGAAATCAAATTCTGAAGTCCTTAGCTAAATTTTTATTCACTCCTCACTCAGACAAAACTCTAATCAGCTTCAGTGAAGACCTTGCCCCAACATGCTAGATGAGCTGTGTCATGTTTTACTGCCATCAGATGATAATAAAAAGTTACTGCTATAAAATATAATGAGGTAAAGGACATTTTATATCAAATGATTTAGTAACACTTTCTGCTTATATTGTACCAGCTGAGCAAGGATCTTGAAGTGTTTTACAAACACTAGCAAATGCATTTTAAGAACAAGGGAACAAGGTCCGTGATGAAGTACATGAAAATTTATTTTAATGTTTCTGATAAAAAGGCACTGTCAGGTGAGTAAAACACAAATCTCTTAAACCAAAGGATCCAAAGCCCAGCCATTTCTATGTGTGCTGTGGCTCTGCTTGTTTGGGCACATGCTTACAAAATTTGCTCAGATTTCCTGATGCCCAGTTTCATTTTGTCTTGATTGGGAAGCTATTCGGTTTTAAAACTATCTCATCTGCAGAATTTTTTGTCCCACATATTCCTTCAAAGGTCACATTCAATTTCTCATGCTTGGTTTATTTATTCATTCTTAGTAACGATACATGGGGAGCAAAACCCCCTTTCTAGCAGTGCAGGTTAACCATCCACTCAGATTGGGTAGTATTTGCTTCTTTTTCAGAACTACCAAATTACTCTCACTTTATTTAAGTTAACTTGCACTAAAAATAATGCAGAAGGTAAATGTAACAGAGGTATTGAATTATTTTTACCGTGACTCATTGATTCCTTCCTATGATTTTTTTATTCTTTTTTAAGCAGAGGATAGAAATAGCTAAGTCAGGAGCCTTCTGCTCAAAGTGGAAATGTCCAAAATGTAATAATAAAATTCTGTTATGCTGTCATTGCCTTTTCAGACCTTCTAGTCAGTGGAGCTTGCTTACAGTCAGAGATCAGAGATCACAGCCTGCTACAGCCACAGACTCACAATGAATGCCAGAACGCATTAGTATTTGTTGAAAGCCAAAGCCAAAGCTTTGCTTTATTATATATTACAGCAAAGTGCTTTAGGTGCATGGTGTAATAGTCATAAGAAGCTATCAGAGACATGGTATCAGTTCTGAGCAATAGGGAGATATCAGGCCCTACAATTATGTTTGAGATGGGAAAGATCTACTGTTTCAGACAATCAGTATCCATGCTGTGGTGAGATAATATATCTTTCTGCCTAATCTTTTGTGGTGTCAGTTTTCATTCAGGTGATTGTTAATCTCTTCGACTCCCACTCAGTCATTTTTATGGCTTCATCTGACCTTCAGGCCCATCCAGCACTGATAGATTCCTTACATACTGAAAGCCTTCACTGAGTGCTCGTTCCCGTTTGATAATCAAAGCATGGCTTAATACATGGCAGGGAGGAGCCTCAAGTGACCTTACTTTGGAACCTGACAAGGGCCCAAGAGAAGGACAAAATGGAAGTCATGGGGAGGAACCTGGTGTCACTTCACTTGCCAAGCCATGGAAACTTACTGGTGTCTCAACCACTCCAGGAACTGGGGCCAATCAAAGACAGTCTCTGAGGTGCTGGGGACCGAGGAGAGAAGGTTCAGGAGACACTGGGGCCTATAAATAGGGGCACATACAAGTCTGGGGTGAGACTCTTTACACCAAACACCCCCACTGTCAGGGTGTGATGACTGTAACCTCATTGTGTTGTTTTCCTTCTGGTCCTTTCTTACTTTTCACCCCAGGTCTTCCAGAGTTCACATTTCACATCTCCTCTTCTCCCCTCCTCCTGCTATTTAATGAATTTCTTGCAGCAGTTAGTCTTTCTTGTTTATCCAGGATTAAGGATAGCCAGCAGGTTGGGGGAGGTGATTTGCCCCCTCTGCTACACGAAGTACTGCATCCAGCTCTGGAGCCCCCAGCACAAGAAAGACATGGATCTGTTGGAACGAGTCCAGAGGAGGGCCACAAAAAGGATCCAAGGGCTGGAGCAGCTCTCCTGTGAGGACAAGCTGAGAGAGCTGGCGTTGTTTGCCCTGGAGAAGAGAAGTTTCCAGGAAGACCTCATTGCAGCCTTCCAGTATCTGAGGGGGACCTGTAAGAAAGCTGAGGAGGGCCTTTTTGCAAGGGCTTATAGTGATAGGATGAGAGGTAATCTGTTCAAACTGGAAGAGGGTAGATTTAGATCAGATGTAAGGAAGAAGCTCTTCATTGTGACGGTGCTGAAACAGTGGAGCAGGTTGTCCAGGGAAGTTGTGGATGCTCCATCACTGAAGGTGTTCAAGACCAGGATGCTCTGGAAGTGTTCAAGACCAGGTTGCATGGGAGGTGTCCCTGCCCATGGTATGGGTGTTGGAACTAGAAGACCTTTACGGTCCCTTCCAATCCGAACCATTCTATGATTTTTTGATTTGCCACAGTCAGAACTTTTTTTCCTGATATCTGATCCTGAACAAATCCAGAAAAAATACATTTAGACTGTTTTCCTGCAGTGCCACCTACTCTCTCACAAAGCAGTTTAACTTCTTCCTTACGGAGTTCCAAGTCCACAACCCATGGAATCCACTTGTCTCTACGTTTTGATTTGATCAGCTATGCTGAAATCATGTTGCATTGAGTCTATGCTATACAAATAACTGTGTAGATGGCTAAAGATGTTTGCCTGGGTGTAAAACACAGTATTTTGTTAGGTAATGAGATGTAAATGCTAAGGTTCACAATGTATTTACTTCTATATTAATTGAAGTTTGTCCTTTGTGAAATGAAAATATCCTTAGAAGCAAAATTTAAAATCACAGCCCTCATTTTCCCAACACTTCTGTAACAGTTTGGTTAAAGCTTTTTTTTTGTGTGTATGTATGTACTGTTATTATTTTATAACAATATAGTATTCATTTAATTTAAAAATGATGTTTGAAATTCCCTTTAATGGTACAGAGCATTTTACTGTCAAGCAGGAGCTGATACACATTTCTATCTTCTCTGTTTCCTGAAAGGAACCCTCCAGTCCCACAGTGACCCTTTGGTAGCTATTCTCAGCACTGGTGAGTCATTCATTAGAGCTTTTGAGTCATAGATGGTATCAGTTTCACATAGGCATCAGAATCACAACTGTACTTGCTATGTAAGAAACAAAAGCAGCAGTGGGTGATACGTTACTTTATCAAAACTTCTCTATTTTCTTGCTTTCTCACATCCTAATTTCGTATCTGCGGGAACTTGTAGACATGCATTATTGAAAGGTATTGTGTCACCCACAAACTTTACTTTGATCTGCTTGATACGAAAAAATCAAATTTATTTGGCTTTGTTATGCTATAGCTAGAAGAGTTTTCCTGAGGCAAGCAATGTTTTACAATGACATTGAAAGAGAATTTATTCCTTTGAGAGATTATAGTGAATTGTCAAAGGGATAAAAGATGTGCACTTTTTAGTAGAATTAATACTAGGACAAAGTTCTATCTGCCCTATAGTCATGAAAGAGGTTAAATTAAGTCTATTTGCTAGGAGAATCTTATACAATGAATGAATGACATGTTTGTTCATTTCAGTTCCTTTACCTGCAAGTGGCAGCCTGTTCTATTTTTATTTAGTGAAATGAAGAAAAATACAAATTCAGTACAACAGAAACAAAATGTAAAAAAACAGCTCTGGAAGCAAATTTCACCATTCTTCAGTTCCATCCTCATTTGACATCCAGAGTCTGCTACCTTCGATGATGTCACAATTTGTTCTTTTAGGATGAAAAACTCTTTTCCACTTCCCTCCTCTCCTAGTTTCTCTAATTAACAGATTAGTACCTAGACCAATGAAGGAATTTCTTACATCTTTTCTTACAGGCTTCAGCTTCAGCCTCCTTAAACAGAGACTCTGGTTTTAGAAAGAATAATTTTCATTTTAAAAGGACAGACTATTGGGGGGATAAAAAGGATTAAAGCACATAATTACTGCAGATCTGCAATAGTGGAACATAACAATAGTTGATGGACAAGTTCTTGCTTTTATTGTTTCTGGTACAGTGTCATACTTGTCTCTCTCTTTGCTGGGGTTGCAGGTGGTTGTGGTTTCAAAGGGACTGTGGGAACAGGACTGAAATAAATTGTTCTTTTAGTGGATGGTACTCCCTGTAGGCTGCTTAAAGCAAGATACTTGCCATTGTAGCCAGCTATTCTTGGAGTCTTCCATGGAATATTTTCTCCAAGAAAATCCAGTTTCTACAAAATCAAAACATTGTGTTGTATTTTTTTTTTTTTTTTCATTTTCACTGGGAAAAATTGCCATTAAATATTCTGAACATTTATGTTTGTTCCAAGTAAACCAGAACACTTGAATTGTCCAAATTAGTTCAACAAAATCCTAAGCTAGCTGTTCCTGTTGTAACACACTTCTAGCAGAAGTGTTTTGATCCACATTTTTCCCCATTATCAGATTTCCCAGGAAATTATATTTTCCAGAAGTCTTTGCAGCAAATTTCACTCCGAGACACATTGCTCATTGGAAATGCATGCCGCCTGCTTGGACATAGAAGGAATAACTCAGCTGATGAAAATGTAGACACTGGCTTCCTGGACTACAGGGAAATGTAGTTTAATGTTAAAATTACTTGTGAAAAATTTTTGGGTTCTTTCAACAAAGCAAAACTTGGGGGAAAGTTTAAAAGTTTCTTTTCATCAGAAGTGTTATAATATTCTTGACAATTCTAATGTGTTATTTTTCAGTGTATTTATATATTTATATATAAATTTTCCTATTGTACAGAAATATAGAAATCTAAACTATTTTGCACCATGTTAGGATGACTGATGGAGTAACAATTTAATAGCTTTCAAGCCAAATCACAATTTTTCGGAATTTCTGAAAAGCAATTTCTTGATTTGTTGTTTAGGACACTTCTTTAACGAATAGTTGCACAAGTAGATGAAGCAGTAAAATGATTAAAATGTTTAATGTGCTTTTAATTCACATGACAAAATTTTGGGGATGCTGATTTGTGTCTTCATTTTAGTTCCCTCTTGAAATTATTTACAAGCTCAAAGCAACTTAAGAAAGAACTTGAGAACCCTGTTTTCTCTGAGGATCTCCTTATCTTGCTGAACACCTCTGTAGTAGTTCATGAAACTTGAGGGATTTAAAAAATATTTACAAGCCTATTGAAATGCTGGCAATAGTAATCCTATTTTTCAGAAGAAAAAAAATAAAAACAACACAAAAAACCATCCTAGGACTGTGAATAAAGTACTGAGAGACTAGCTACCACTGAATATTTATGTCTGTGGTTTCACCTTTGCAGTACTGCTTTTAGTTATAAAGTAGCAGTGACACTCAGAAAATAAACCAGACTTTCTAAAATATGTCTGTCTTTGACTTCCACGCTGCTTTAAGGAGCATCTGCTTTACTGGGTGAGAATGAAGATAAATCATTAATTTAAATATTAGACTCTTGGACTATAAGCTTATCTTTCTTATTATACACTTAGAATATTTTTCCTCGGCCTAAAGCTTTGTTTTCAGAAAATGTAAGCAACATCTCAGCAAATTCAGAAGTGGGACACTGCATTGACTGGAACTTAACCAGCTCACATACCACTCTTGAGGTTTGAAAGCTACTTGTTCAAACCATATCTGATTGAAATGGACACAGAACTTTTCTGTGCCAGACGGAACTACCGACTTTTATTTTAAAAATACATATTTTATATCTTTCCTAAAACCTGCTTGTGAATGAGAACTTTTCCACTGATTACAAAAGACTTTTTTCAGGTTCCAAATGAAAACTTGGCCTAAAACATTTTGGTTTCAGTTTTATGTCCGATGTAGAGAGGACTGAGGAGGTCAATTTTATTTCCTCTCTGAAAAAAAAGTATGTTAATTAATTAACAGAAATTTTAAAATAATGAGACTAGTGTATAAAGGTCCACTCAGATATATATCATGATGGAAAAAGCAACAACTTATCATAGAATCATAGACTCATAGA
>NW_008617245.1:0-23414 GCF_000691845.1 Merops nubicus | reverse complement strand
GCCGGTTTACTTCTAAACCAGCACACCCATGTCTCACTTGTAGTAATTAATATGTTATTATCTACTTTTTTTCTTATAAATGACTACTTCCTTAACATTCTTGTGTACTGGGAAAATAGCATAAGAGAGCTGGAGGGTGTAGCAAGGTGTGACTGGGGTTTAAGGAAGCAATGAAACTCTGGCCAGATGCTGCATTTCCTGTTGATTTGAGGCATTAGTTCATTAGACCACTAATGAAAGCCATGTGCTTTGCTAACAAACCATTTCATCCCCTGGGTGCTGGAGCACACACATGCTGTTCCCAACTAATTAGGACCTGCTCCAAGTCAATGAAAAATCTCTTGTTGACATCCATAGGTGATAGAAGATGTTGTCTGCAAATGGGTGTCCTTGTCGTTGTTTATGCCTTCACATAGCTCAGCTAAAAATACTTTAGCCAGAAATATGGAATTGCTGTATCTTGTCAGTGTTTCTGTAGTGTTAATATCAGCCTGAAAAGTTTGTTCCATAACTTATTGTGGCCTTGTTACAGAGTTAAAAAAAAAACCAAAACATTAACTAGGGGCACAATCAGGTGTCGGGTGGTTGTGTATAGGTGTCCGTGTTTCAGAATCCCGATCGCTTGCCTTTGTAGTCTATAGAAAGAGGTGAAGCATGAACAAATATGACATGAAATTAGAATTATGGTTGTAAAATATGCTTCTTTCTTCATCATCTATAAGAAATTTCTGCTGAGCCTAAATGGGAAGATGTGGTGGATATTTTTTTTCTTTTAAATGCTAGTCCTCTGACTTAATAGAGGATGCAACTTAATGCAATACTATCACTCTCAAAATATAATTTCAGTACTAGTTAGAACAACAGTAACTTCCTTGCACACGATATAAACAACTGATAAGAAAACAGAAGTCTGGTCACTTAAATTTCATCAAATGGAATGTTATATTATCAATTATCTCTTTGTAAAGCTCTGGAATCAATGTGTCAGAGAGGTGTACAAGAACAAACAAAAGAGGATGACTCATGGAGTGGAAGGCAGAAGGACAGAGCATCTTGATCAGGAAAGGACAAAAGGAATAGCCTGATTCCTCAGAAGCCAATGGAGGCAGACCTGCAAGCAAAGTACAAGGTGAGCAGTTTACAGCAATAACAAGAAATACTGCAGGGTTAGAGGATCATGTGGAGATGGTCACAGAAAAAAGCAGAAGTACTGCAGTGCTAACGGAAAAGGTTTTCAGAAAGTCACAGATATCAGAAAGCACATGGAAGACAATCACAAAGGTGAAGAAGATGAAGATCAAGGGCGGAGAAGAGGACTAATGAGCCTAGGAGATTGAGAGCAAGCAAGGAGAACCGCTGGTGCCTGCTAGTGTGGGAGATGAAAGAATACAGATTGATAAATAGGAGAAGGAATTTCTTCAAGCAGGTAAAAAATACCAGTGGGTAGGAAGTGAAGAAATCTGCCTTGAGGCTGGAAAAAGTTGGTGGGGCAAAAAGAAAACAGAGAAATAGGTGAGAGTTCTTCAAGAGCATTTACATGTGTCAAGACAAGAGGAGAAATTCCTACTTTATTATATTTGGAGGGAAAGCTGGCATGTGCTGTTCCTGGGTAAGATGGCTTTGTGGTTAGAGACTTGGGGAAATGGCACTACAGGTGGAATTATGGAAACACCTAATGAAAGAAGGTGTATGTATGGTGGAATTTTCTGATGGAGCACCACAAAATGATACTGTTCTCTCTAAGGCTTTGATCTATACTCCTCCTTGTGGTATTTAAAAAGGTGAGGCTACTTGTACACTAGCTAAAGTGAGAAAATCAGAAGTCTGATAAAACTGTAATTTGACTGAAAGACATTTCCCATCCTCTGACTTGAGATGCTCTGTCATTCTAACCAAACAAAAAGATCTTAACTTTGCATTTATTTATTGGGATAGTCTCACCTTTACTAAAAATGTTATCAACTCTAATTACTGAGGGGAACATGATTCAGAACACGCTCTCACCTATCCTGAAGTCAATGCTTTTAAGTAGATGAAAACAAGGAAGCCTAATTTTTGATGATTGTCCCTCTACATATCCACTGAAGTGATATGAAGCAACATTCTCCTGCTAAAGTGGAATGCAGAGAGAGGGGAAAAGATGATTTTAAAGAAGCTCAGGTCTCCAAGTGGATGCAGAACCATCAAGGCAACAGTATCCATTTCTCTGCCAGAGATAACAATAAAAAGGACCTTTTTTTTTTTTTTAAATCTTGTTTTGGAGAGATGGTATACCAGATGATGATTCACTTTTTTTGCTCAAATACTTCTGTACTGTTTATCAGTAGCTTCTTAAACCAACTCTCCTTTTATTCCTGTTTCAGATTCTCTTGTCTTGTGGTGATAGACTGAGGGGAGTAATTTTCATTCATACCTGACTAAATGAATACACTTGGATAGTCTCTGTACTCATTTTGGGAGTTCAGGATTTTTAAAATGGAAACGATTTCAATATATAGTCAGATCTTAAGCTGATATCAGTAGGAACAATACTGCAGAGACATTTAGATTCTTGCCTCAAATTTGTGTTTATTGTCATATGTTTCTATCATGTTAATATTAGCCTGAAGACTTAAGAGCTTATGTTCCATAAACTATTGTGGCCTAGTTACAGAGTAACGAGAAAACAACAGCCAACCTAGGGGCACAATCAGCTCACTGTTATTAAAGAGTTGTGTTGGTTTTTATCTGTGGTCATCTGAAAAATTAAATCTTGAAAAACACAAGACAATTTTAAAGTGGTAAAGAATACTTATGGTGCTTTTTTTTTTTAACATATGAATCTACGTGTAGCTTAAACTCACTTTCTGCTTTTTGTTGTAAAGAGGATGGGAAATGCCCGCGTATGTGCAAGCGCTCCCCAGTTCAGCAGGAAAACACTCATTTTGATGGCTATGTCTTTTTCTTAACGGCAGTATTAAACAAAATGGCAGATCAAACCATAAACAAACATGGGATTAATCACTGCGTGACTAACAGTTGAGTGTTGAAAGTGTGGCATTCTGACTTTAGCCAATCAAAAAGTATTATCCTGTGTTCAGTTCTGTACACTTAACTCAGGCAAACAGCAGCTTAGGGTGAAAACAAACAAACAAAAACCCCATCAAAAAAAAACCTACAACAAACCAAACGAAAAATCTGCAAACTCAACCAGAGTAATTTTTTTTTTTTTAGGAAACCATCTATTTTGGCTTGTAGCCTGCACTGGGAGTGGCTGCTGTGCTTTGTTGGGGTTCAAACTGCCAGAGTGTGTAGGGCTTTTCCTCAGGAATTCTTCATGTTTTCTTCTGGGCCAAACGAGCCAAAAGATCAAAGGTGTCAGTTGCTTACTCTTCCCTAGTGGTGCTTTGTCTTTCATGTAGTAATTTCTGGTTTGATATATGTGGGGTGTGTACATACATATATATATATATGTATATTTTTTATTTCCCCCCATGGGTGGAATTTACAAACACATTGAGACTTCCCAAAGAATGTATGTAATGCTACTTTGGCTGAGGTCTTATTTTTCAACTGATTAAAGTAATGTTCTGCAGAAACCTCTGAAATGTTGTCTGTGCTTGTGTGAAGTCACTCTTGCTAGAGTAATTTCAAAGAAAATGAACTGCATGTCAGTTTTTTCACTTCTTGCTACTGGTACCTTGTCAATCATAATTCTTATTCCAAATTTACTGTCTAAAACCATAGGAAAGAGTAGGCTGCAGCAGATAAATGATTTATTTGGAGTCATGGGGACTGACATATCCCAATCAATTTTGTCCTTTTTTACTGTGTTTCTCAAGCTAAGCAACCAGCAGAGTGAGACAGAAGCACACAGAAACCACTTGCTAGATATGTATGACTTTTTACATTTTTCTCTTTTCTCTTCATTTTATTTATTCAGTATAACAAGGGCTATGTGAAGCTAATGAGACCAGTGTTCAGGAAATACGTGGTTGGTCTCCTTTGCCAGTGAAGTCATAAAATCAGACTTTCCTCCATAAACCTGTCTTTTGAGATGAAAGAGTGCTACTCCACAGTCATTAAAGAAATCTGCTCCACTTCCAAGTTACACTGCGCTCTAAAATTTTGTCAATGTGAAGGGCAAGATGACCATAATGCTCAGGTATTTCCTTTCTTCAGATGCATTGTTTTATATAACAGACACTACTCTACTTTAGTAAGTCACGGGTGTGTAGTTTGTTTTTTTTTTTTGTCCACTCCTAGAGTCAGTAGACAGGCCCTGCAAATACTTGAGTATCTTGCTGGAGTCCATGGTCAGCAGAAGGCAATAAAGAAAATGCACGGGCAGAATAACTCACAGGTATGCAGTTTTCAAAATTTGTGCATTAGCTGGCATTCCTTGGTTTTTATAAATCAGATGGAGAAAGAACTCCATTTTGCAATTGGAAAAAACCCTAAAGCACAGTTGATACAAATTAGTCAAGTGTCATTAGCACCAGAAGCAAAAGCAGATGATAAAAAAATGCTGCTTTAAACTAGCACCCGGCCAGTCTGAGGGGCAACATACAACTGAGGCCACTACTACTGAAAATTTTGTCTTGACCATAACAGACATAAAGGTTTGACAGCCAGTCCTAGCTAGTAGGAGCAGAATATTCCCACTGGTGATTAAAGTGAGTAGTCACAATACAATTAGATTGTCAGTATCAGGGTCATTGACCAAGGGCTTGAGACGAAGGCAATTGCAAACAGCTAAGAGAGCTGACAGTGTAGGAAGCTATGACCAGGTGTTCCATAAGATGACCTTTCCTCTTTTGATGTAGTTGGTATGTTTCCAGTGATGAAACACTGGGGAACATGTCTTATGAGGAGTGGCTGAGGGAACTGGGATTGTTTAGTCTGGAGAAGAGGCTGAGTGGAGACCTTATTGCTCTCTGCAACTACGTGAAAGGAGGTTGTAGCATGGCGAGTGTTGGTCTCTTCTCTGAACTAGCAATACGATGGGAGGAAATGGGCATAAGTTGTGCGAGGGAGGTTTAGATTTCATATTAGGAAGAATTTATTTACTGAAAGATTGGTGAGTCATTGGCACAGACTGCCCAGGGAGGTGGCGGAGTCATCATCGCCGGAGGTGTTCAAAAATGTGTAGACGTAGTACTTCAGGACATGGTTTAATGGTCACTGTAGTGTCAGGTTGACAGTTGGACTTGATGGTCTTAGAGATCTTTTGCAACCTTAATGATTTTATGATTTTGCCTTTTTCTTTTTTACTACTGAGTGTATGTAAAATTGCAGCAATTTAATCAGATGAACTATGAGTTCAAATCTATTGATGTTCCACTGTAAACAAAGGAAGAAGAGAGCAAAGAGACTATCGTTCTGCTTCATAGTACAGTGAGTAAGACAATTTTGTCTTGTTCTGTACTGTTCCAGTCTATATTGGTAGGCTGGATTTTGTTCTAAAGATTCTGCTGCTGTTCCATGTTAGAGAACAGGTACATAGCTGTGGTTAATCTAGTGCAGTATTTGCCTGTTTGGTATTTTCTAATTTGTGAAAATCAGTTATTTGGAAAGCATATGTAAGTCTTCAGCAGTTAGCTGTGTCATACAACATCAGTTCTGATTCATGCTACAGTGATAAAGGTGTATAAAGACTGTTTCTGCCGGTTCTAGGAAACATACATCAAATATCACCATTTATCTGTGAGACCTGCTGAAACGTGAAAACAGAAATGACCAAGAACTGAGAGTGATCTCTGGTGACTATGCTTTAAGCCATTCTGAGGGAACTGACTACCCATTTATTTTGACTAAGATAATATAAAAATCTGGCAACATGGTATCAATTGGTGAATTGTTAAAAACAATGGCAGCATTGCAACCTGTGACTATCTTGCATGGAAAGATACTGCTTTTGGAAGGAGACAAAGCATGAAGAAACTTCTGTCATATTTTCACTTGTAGAATTTTTGAAATTTAATATTTTTGGCAGCCTGATTTTCCTTAGCTGTAACATTATTTTGTCATGTATTAGCAAGTATAGAATTCGGTGTGGTCTGATGGCACAAAGCAATAGAGGGAGAAACCTTTTCTGGTGAAGCTTATTTGGTTAGCATTCACATAGTATCCCTGGTCCTATGCCACCAGGTTTTGTTCCATATTTCCTCAGATGAGTAGGCAGGGGCAAAAGGAGGCGTGCTTTATGCTCTAATGAGTAGAGATAGACAAGTTCTTTTGCTCAGGTCAATGCCACAATCATCCTATGTACCTGAAGCTTTATGGCAGTTTAGAATAAGTACCCCTAAAAAGCATGGTAGTCACACTTCCATGTGCTTAGTTTTTTATGTTCTAAATAGGAGAGGTTGTTGTCAACACAGTCCTGAATTTAACTGAACCAGGTCCTTCTATCTGTTGATGTTTGGTCTCTGTATTAAGAACACTAACTTTTTTTCTTGTGGTTTTATCTATTTCATTGCCAGAATGAATTCTTTCTTAATTAACAAAAATTTATATCATATACAGAAGGTCTGGCTAACTGAATTTTGTAGTGATTACCAAACAGCATGTATCAGGCTGACTCTATCTTGATATCAGCAGCCTGTGGAAGAGTCTTTTGAAAGGCAGGGAGATGCTGATTCAGAACAAACTATAGGTCAGAGTTTGGGCACTCTCCTGTCTTTGGTGTCCTGGAGCTGAATATTCAGAAGAAGTTTAAAAATTTACATACAGGATAGGATTTCTCCAGTTGTGGAAAATGTTGTCATAGATAACTGCGGAAACTCTTTGCAGCATCCTGCAGACTTACAGTTTATATCATATCATGAAGCGTGAGGATTGAGACTCCTTATGTGTTTATGACCTACCTAAAGCCACTGCAAATGTAGCGTGCAGTCACAGGATGGGCTCCTGAGGACCTTCAGAGATGAGTAGATAGTTCTATGCAATGAAGATATGGCTATTAGATATAATATATTGAAATATGCTAGACAAGTGGAACCAGTCACAGGAGGGAACTATAATACACACAGTAGGTGAAACTAAAGGGCAAAAGAGAGACGTCTCCTATAAACACAAAAAATTCAGAAACCAGAATACTGTTGAAATTCATCATTGGCCCTGCCCTAGAGAGACTGCATTCCTTGTTTATAATTTGAAATCAGACTGAATAACAAAATGTGTTAGTAAAAAGAGAAGTGTGGTGTTGTATACGATCCTGCCCTTGCCTGCTGATTTTTCTTTACATAATTAATTCAGGAATAGTCTGATTGATTAATGGTATACTCTTAATTCATATATCCCCTGCTGCTGAGATTATGTATGTTGTATTACTGTAAGAAAGGTGTTGTGCTACTTCTGAATCTAACAGAATGTAATAATTGATTTCCTTATTTTACTGGGCTTGATATAAGGCATTACAACACTAGAACTGCTTTGATAGATGATGATTTACCTTGCTCTGCTAGTTCTAATTTCAAAAACTCCTGAACAAAACAGTCCTCTTGCTGGACTATACTGTGTTTTAATTAGCAGAGGAGACTAAAAGTAACTGTGATAAGTTGACATATATGAAGTCTAATATGCATTAAATAAAAATGCAGATCTAGTTTAAGCAGAGAGCATGTGGTGAGATATAAAAATGAGTGAATAATTTTATGGTAAAGCTTGTAGCACTAGGAGTATACAAGAGGTATAAACTACCACTAAATAAAGTGAGATGAATGCAGCAAGACCATGTTCTTGTTCTAGGCTCCCCAGTGCTAGACAGATAAAAACATACTGGAGCAAGTCCAGTGAAGGACCAACAGAGATGGTTAAGGAATTGGAACATTTGACATATGAGGAGAGGGTGAGAGAGCTGGGACTGTTCAGACTTGAGAAGCAGAGGCTCAGAACAGGTCTTTTCAATACATAGAAATTACCTAATGGTAAGGAGAAACAAGATGGAACCAGAGTCTTCTCAGTGGTACCTTGTAACAGGATGATGGGCAATGAGCACAAATTAAAATTCAGGAAGTTGACCAGAAAGGTTGTAGAGTCTCTGTCTTTGGGAATATTCACAACCCAACTGGACATAGTCCTGAGCAGCCTGCTGTGATTGAACCACTCTGAGCAGGAGGTTTGAATTACATGATCCTCAGAAGTCTTTTCTGACCTCAGCTGCTGTGTGATCCTGTGCTTCTGTCTGCAATGTGTGAAGTTAGTTCAGGTCTGATACATGAAGTGGTGCCTTGCTTTTTATGAACATTCTGGTATTGTGAGTCCATTTCATGGCTGGACTCAATGATCCTAAGGGTCTTTTCCAACCTCAATGGTTCTATGCTCCTGTGGATCTCTGGGGGATCGTTTTCTCCTAAAGGCAGGCTACTTCCTAGTCTTTATAGAATAGCATGTTTTTAAAGTAATTGCATGCCTTAGAAGGCACAATGGAGCCACTTTTTTGAAGGTATGTTTCTTACTTACTACCTCACAGTGAATGTCTGTCATCAATCAGAAAAAATGCAATGTGCCATTAGAGTTTTTCTGCTGACAGAAAAACGTCCCTCTAACACACATGGCAACACAAGTACCTATAATATTTTCTGAAATCTCTGTGAAACCAATGAACTGTGTCTACAATATTCCACAAAAAAACCATCCACCTGGGTATTCTGAACCCTCAATGCCACAGCTGGCCTTTTCTTTTTTACCATTGCTAGTTTGAAGTATAAAAGTTTATGCCAAATCAGACTATAAGAATGCTTTATATCTATGTAGATATGCTTTCTGTTGTGGTGCTTCAATTTAAGACACTGCAGGAAAGTATTTGGCTGAAGAATAAAGTTGTCAAAAATTAAAGTGATTTTTCAGGCTTAGTTTTGTGTTACCCTATAGCACAGTAAACTTTTCCTGCTTTTTAGGTGAGAGTACTGAATTGAAAACAGGTGATTTTCTGAGCAAATCCAGAAAATATAAGAGCTCTTTTTGGTGGATACTACAAACCTTTTTCCTCCTTTTTTTTTTTTTTTTTTTCTGAATTGTATTGTTAGATCTTGCAGTAAAGCTGCTGCTAAGAAATAGGCAAAGGCCAGAGCTGAAGATCAAGAAACTGACATGAGGGCAGTTTGCAAGAAAGACCTGAGACAAGTAATACTGAAAGATCTAATGGCATATCCAATTGCAAAATGGATTACAGAAGACTATGAGGTAGCTAAAACTATTAAGAGTTTGCGTTATGTGATACTGTTGGGGAGAGGCAAAATTTTTCTCTAATTTAAAAAAAATTGAAAGTTTCTTCCGCCATGAGTATCCAAATTATTTAGGTAAAATATGGCATAGAGTACTAAAGCATTACTGTTTTATTAGAGGATTTTTCCTGACTATTCTAAAAGAGACCACAAATTTTCTTGTGTGTATATGCTAATATCAGATAGTAATGCCTTTCTCTTTTTGTTGTATCTTTATTCTAGAAAAGCACATAGGCTTCCTCTTGAAAATTGACAGTATAAAACATTTTTCATACTTATGAAATTCTGAGACATTTATAGCCTTTTAATTTAAGACAAGAAAATGTTTATTATCTGTGAACTACTAATGGGGTTTTCTTAATCTTGGCTTTTTTATTGCGAGTATTAACAATTTGTTTCCTGCACATTTTTAAGTCTGAAAATGTCAAAGTGCAAAGACTTCTATAAAACATCCGTATTGCTCATAGATATATTGTTAATTAATTTGATATTATTTGATATCATTAAGCCACTGGTGTTTTTGATTGATCTAGGGATTAGGCACAAATTCTTATAATCAACAACATAGTGAGAGGATGGTGGTAGTACAACTCTGTCTCACATGTTCATGTTTTCTTTTCTCCCTGCAGAGCTTATACAATGGTCATTTCAGAATTTTAGCATAATGTCATTTTAGCATTGACACCAGAAAAGCTGTAAATTTAAGGAGATTTGTGAAAAAAATTAATCTTCCTCTACACATTGTGCTGTATCTAAATGGGTGCTGGAGGAAAAAAGTTAAACTTTCAGGTAATGCTGCTGCTAGGCAAGCATACTAAAGAATCTGGGGGGCAAGGCAGCATCCATTAGAAATGGACTATAGAAGATCCCCAGCATATTCAGAAACAAGACTGAGAAATACTCTTGACATTGTGCTCGAATGCCAGCAGCAGTAAGAGAGAAAGCAGGCAAGTCATTAGTGTACACTCCTGTATGAGCTCAGGTCTTGATTATCTCTTTCCAGCACTGGAAGAGAGCAGAGGAAAGAAGGCTGCTAAAAGACCCGTCCTTTCTAAGATGGGGTGCATAATTATATAGGTTTACCTGGCCTTTTCCAAAGGGACAAATGGCACCACGTCTCTAGTCCCTCTTCTTACTAGTCTTTCTGTTCGTTCCTTTTTCCTTAACTATCAATTTCTGTAAGCGCAACACTTTCCAAGTCCTTCCTAGCACAGAGTCAAGCATGTCTGCTTGTGTGAGGGTACTCTGGGTCCCCCTTGCTTCCTAACACTGACAACTTCCTAAAGTAGCTACGGAGAGTGAGAAGATTCTGCTCAGTTTCTCTCTTTCATACAAAAATTCTTCTGGGGTTGTTGAAAAGTAGTGTTAATCCTACCAGGCAGTACTTGGTTCAAGATTTTTCACCTGAATGCTCAGGTGAATTTGCTCAAATTCAGAGCAAATATAATCAGATGCTTCTCCTTACTAAATCAAGCTGCCTTGCTCACAGTAAATTTGGTTTTGACATAAGGCCGTTGGCCTTATGACTGTGTTACTGTGAGTTTCCCATGCATGTGGCATTGCCTGATGCTCAGATGAGAAAGTCATGTCAGACATGTTTAATCATAACAGTGTTTATTCCTTTTACTCTGAATATACCTCCTTCATGACAAATGTATGTAAATGTTGAGATTAAAATAGCATTTGACAAGATAGTTGGGTATGTTTCACTTTATTAATGCATTAGTCAGCTTATTCTGCTCAAAGTAATATGTGAA
Source organism: Merops nubicus (assembly GCF_000691845.1). Lineage (NCBI taxonomy): Eukaryota > Metazoa > Chordata > Aves > Coraciiformes > Meropidae > Merops > Merops nubicus. The sequence goes on along the minus strand of NW_008617245.1, from coordinate 12,451 downwards.
TAGTAGATACATATAAGATTAGCATAATTTCTTCAGTCAACATTTGTTCTGTAGGGTTTTTGATTACATTATTTTAATTAAGCAATAAGACATGACAAGCAAGGGATTTCATGGTGAGTATAGCACTCCTCACAAGGTATTATAAAGCATGTGGCTGAAAGCTGAATGATTGTAACCATTCAAAATGTGCATTAATAATCACTCTAGGCTTACTAGAGTGCCCTTTGGTTTCTCTAATGAAATATATATTATTGAAAAAGGGAAACATTTGCTGGTTATAGTCATCAGGACCAAGACTTTGCTTCTGGCTGGTGAGAAAGGCATTTTGGTTCTAAAACATTCTGTGCTGTCTCTGGGATCAGTTTCCTCATGACAGCATTGTAACTTTCAAATATATTCAGGGCACATCATAATGTCCTCTCTGGAACCGCATAATGTAGTAGGTGTCACAAGTCAGAAATAATGAAGATAAATGAGATTATGGACCCAAAGAGAAGTACATACTTTCTAAATAATGCCCTCCAGTTGGAGACTGGGAAGGTGGAAATTGTTCCATTTTTTTATACCTGTCCACTGGGAAAAATAACAAACAAACAAACAAACCACAAACCAACAACTAAACAAAAAAAAACCACAAAAAACAAAACAAACAACACCACCTCCCCCACCCCTCTAGAAATGCTGTGTGTATAACTTATTTTGTATCTGATTGCATCAGCCTTAAGATTTAAAGTAATAAAATGCTGGGGATAACAAATGGCTGCTTATTTTAAGCAGTCATTACATGTTTGCTTTGCAGTTTCACTTCATAGATACAGGTAACTTGGATTTCTGTGACCAGACTCACAAAGCAATTAAATGCCTTTGTTGTGATGGTGTTCTTGAAGTTGAAAGAACTGAAGTAAACCTGGAGTTTGTAGAGCTGTGTTGGGTTTTGATATTATTTTGTGGCTATTTAAATGGGGAAGAGCAGATGGTAATTTCTGGACCTATGAGCATAACACCGTTGTAGCTCTGCGACATCCTCACTGTTTCATAAAATGCCTCATTATTGTTGTTGTGCACTGTGTGGTTTACTAGTCCTGTCTATCTGTAATAACCATTTAACCTTTTACTTGAATGCCAGTATAAGCAAACCCGGGTAGCTCATGGCTGTTCAGCATTAAAGCTGCAACAGTGACCAGGAATGTCATCTACCATCAATCTTTCATGTTCTGTCACCACTGTGGGAAGTGTCTCTGAGGTGCATGAAAGATGATATCCTCTACTCACTGCAAAACCAAACTTCTGGCAGTCATGCAAGAATACCATCTTTCCTCGTTCTAGAAGCCTGGTATGAATAACCAAACGGAAGAAAGCTTGAGATAGTTGTGAGGTGCCTGTTGGTCTTTTTCCATGTAACAAATCCCTTTTTTTGTGTGTGTATGTTATTTAAATGTCTATGGATTTTAATTCAGGCATGCTCAGGGTACAAGCAAAGTATTTAACTATGCTTTATATTATACTATATTATTTTTTTTAATATACATATATATAAAATACATTTTATTGCCCAACTGATTTGGTTATGGTGAACGTAAGCTGTTTCAGGAGACTCTTCCAGATGCTCTAGAAGAACAGTCTCAAGACTGAGATGAGGAAGGATCAAGCATTAGCTTGAAATTCCTTACAGAATCCACATAGGACTAAAAGGTGGATTGGTCTTCTTTTTTTTTTTTTTTTTTTTTTTTGGGAGGAGGCTTCAACATAATGAAGTTCAGAATGTATAATGCTACCAGATACGCAATATGTGACAAAGGGAGGGACCAAATCAGAATCTCAAAGCCAAGTCCTTTGAGAGATTTAACTCTTCTCTCTAGGTGTAGGTGGAAGGGAAAGAAGAAAGGGGTTATTCTCAGGATTCAAATGAATGTGCTTCAAGTGGTGAAAAAACTTTAGAAGAATTACTAATTTCATCAATCTTATGCCATTCATTGGCATCTAAACCTTTAAGAGTCCTGTTTGCAGAAAACTAAAATTTGAACCCAGTTTGTTTCTTGTATTAAACTTAGTAGCAGGTGTGAATGTGAATTTACTGTTTCTAGGTACCTAAATGTAATAAGAGTGTGATGAAATAGGGTTAAAAAGTGTCATGAGATTTGATAAGCACCCATGCATTTTATCTGACTTGGGGCATTGAATCCATGGAAACATTGGCTTTTACACATAATTTTCTCATTCACAAAATTAAGTAATTACATACTGGGAGAAATGCACTGGCATTGAATATACAGTATCCAGACTATGTCACTACAGGTAGCAGATTGAGTTTAACTAGCCATATGGATTGTAATTGTCCAAGTATGATTAATTCATAATGTTTGTTAATTTTATGCCTTATATTATGGTTTGTTATTATAATGTCAGTCTTTCCTCTCTTTCTTTCTTTCTTTTTATTCTAGGTTTTGATGAAGCCCCTCAAGGGATTTTAATCTTGCTATGATACTAACTAATGATGTCCTTATATTCCTGGGTCTCATCAATAGCTTGTTCCCCTTGCTGGAAGTTTTACAGGAAAGGGTTCTGAAGTTAGAACAGATGGTGTGTCTGTCCATTGCAGAATTCTGTTTGCAGCCTGAGGAGAACTTTATATTGAAGGTGGAAATAATGGTTTTCTGCTTAGCTTATTGTAAATTCTAAATGGGGTGATTGAAGATTATAATGATCACTGTTGTTTGATGCCTATGAGTTTCAACATCTGGCTAATGCCTTTACTAGCTTTAACAGTAAGAAAAGGCACTATAGGGTCTTCTGCTTCTTTATCTTAAATTATAGCATATGTATATGTTTGTACATACACAAATACTTTTGATGTATACATATGAAAGTATACTTATACTGTATATAGGCAAATCAGTATCTACATTAGTATCTGATTTGCACAATAGTGAAATGGAATATTACATAATAATATAACATTTTCACACCAACACTGGGCTTTATTTTCTTCTCTAAATTTGATATCTACTATAACAATTGAAATTCCTTTAAAGTGCCTCTTATCTACTCTTGCCTACAGACCCAAGCCATTAACTCAGAGTAAACTAGCAAATATGGCTTTGCTTCTCATATAGGGTCCAAGGAGGAAGCACTAGAGAGACTGACAGAATTGGCCTTTTTAAGGGAAGCTGAAGACGACCTCCTTCAAAGTGATGGACCTCATTACACCAACTTTTGTCATACTTGACTTTTCAGCAGGTAGTTCACTAAGTCACTACTGTGTTCTGTCACTGCACTGTAACTGACTTTATGAAATGTTGTTAGCAGGAATAATGACTGAAAAATATTTTCACAGAGAATTAAAAAAGTGATTTCTCTACTTACGTTGTTTCTTTGATTGGTTGTACTTTAATCTAAATAATGGCAACATCTGAAGAAGCTTCATTTTAGAAATCCAGATGGTACTGTCTTAACTTATTCAGCATCTTGGCCTGGTATTCTTGAAATTGCCAAAATCTCTAACAACATTATACTTTTACGGTTTTCTTTTGTTGCTTTTAACAGTCTAGCTATATTAAAAAAAACATGGAAACACACCGAACTTTTGGCACACACTGTGAATGCTTTGATTTCAATGGAACCTTAATCACAGGCTTAAAATGTTGTGCTGAATTTACACCCAAGCACCTAATATAACAGACAAAATACTGCAGTTTGGTGGTCACTATTTAACTTTGTCATGGATTTTTGTCCTGTAAGATGTGATGCTTTGTCAGTTTATGCCATGTTGATCTAGATAACAAATTCTTCAGGCCAGGCCTATAAAGCACCTGTTGTTAGAAAGAGGGGTTAAAGCACTATGCTTCTGATTAAGGCTATCAAAATCTAGCATATTTATTACCTGTAATTACATCCCGTATCATCTTTCCAAATAAAAGTTCATGAAGAATATGCTGCTTATAGAGAATTTGTATTTGGTTTTAACTAATGACAAATCAGAGTGTTGAAGTTGCATGACATTAAAGCCTTCATTTTTCTGTAGCTTTAAAATTTCAGAATTTTCTTAGAGCAGGACAAATGTGTGCTTACAGAGTTTTATTTATAAGATGAATCTGAAGATAAGACTGTGACAGGTACAGAAAAGGACTGACAAACATACAAAGCATTTTAAATAACTACATGGGAAATTAAAAAACTTATTCTTCTGTATTTCTTACTTTTCTCCAAAATGGCAGTGTATTTGTAACTAATGCTACCTAATATCAGCCACAAGAGGCTTTAAAGGACCCATGCAAGTGGTTTATGTGATCATATGGAACAGAAGGATGCTGACAATAGCTTGGGCTTCAAAGGGCAATGCTGTTCACAAACAAAAAAAATTGATGTAACTACTGTAATTCCTATTAGCTGCTGATTTTTGTCTTTTTATTTTATTAATGGTGTGTGTTACAAGTAATCTTCCTGTACTCATCAACTCATGGATTTAGTTTCTGTATAATCAAGTTTTATATTGGACTGATACTGATCTTTCTCTTATCTCTCTCACAGAAGCAGTGAAATTCACAGCAACGCTGACAAAGTAAGGTTTGACACATTAATTTCCTTTGCAGGGAAATAGTGAAAATGGCATCAAATGCCCATTCATCAGTAAAATAAAACCACTACCGATTGCAAAGTTAAACTCCCGAAAAAGACTTTCATGTGAGATATATGCATTTCTGTAGTGATGACCGAGACACTTAAAGTATAAACCAATATATAGTAAAATATCTGTGGATTGGTGAGTGGTCTTCTGTTCCATACCTGTCTTACAGTGCTGGCTAGGCATGCCTCTGTGCCTTCTCCAGGCGTTGTTTTGTCTCACATGGTGGCTGCAGTGACAGAGATAATTAGCAGAGTTGCTAATGTCTCAAATTACTGTATGGACTTGGAGAATCCCAAGTAGCAGGCAAATTGGACTTAGCTACTCAGGCTTCTCAAAGGGACGGAAAATAATCAAAGAGGGTGTCAAAAGCACTGGAGGAGGGATGGCCAGTGCTACAATACAAATACAACAGCAGCCAGTGCTGTTGTGAGTAGTCAGACCAGCTGACCATTCATTTGCTACACAATTCTCAAAAACTGACTGAAATGCAGATCAAGTTCATGCTAGGCTTGAATTGTCCTGGGATCTGATGATCCAGTAACAGAGTGCCAGATGGAGAGAGAGAGAGAGAGAGAGAATTAAACAGCAATGTGGCATGGCAAGGCCCTTACTAGGTTTTTCATACTCTTCACCCTTTTCACTGTTTGCCCTAGTTATTTCTTTACTTTTGTACCACTGTTTCCTGACATCTGAAGGGCTAATTGGCCTGCTCTGTGCTAGACATACAGCTCATCCTTCTGTCTTTGATCCTTAACTTGTTTATTCATGCTGCCAGTTATGGAAACTCTAAGCTATTTTTTATTTTTCAGGTACTTCCTGAGAAATATGGTGATGCATTTAATGATTGGTTTTGTGGATTTTCATCAGGCCTAGGATTGGAGACCTCTATGATTCAGCTGAAGTCCAAGGCAAGATGATCTCCACGGGGTATTAATCAGTTCTGGTAAGCAAGGACTTGCAGTATGATTGCAGAGACTCCCTGCTGCATAGGTTTACTATACTCAGGGCTATTAACATACCCAGCTGTACTATATTTTAAGATCAGAGCATTTTATTGAAATTGCAGTGATGATGTCAGGAAGATATAGCATAAGGGTACTTAAGGGTCTGCCTTTCTTTCCATGTGTTTAGAACACATCTAGATTCCTTTTTAGCTCTTCTGTTGGATAAATCCTGAGTGATCTATATAAAAAGAGAACTGCTGCAGAAAGCAGGGCTGGGCAGTAACTGTTTTCAGTGGACTGTGTACATCTCACGATAATCCTCTAAGATAGATACATCTGAAAATGTGTCAACACTAGTCCAACCTTGCCTACATAAATAAAGCAGTCATTTGAGAATTTCCACTTCTATATGTCAGTCAGCTCTTTCTGAAGTCGTTTAGTTTAAACCTCTGGGGCGAAAGCAATCCTTCTTTGTACATATTCTTTCTCCTCCCCTTACAGAAAATCTCCGGAATAATTGGGGGGAATCATTAAAAACAACCTTTCTTTATGTGTGTGTGTGTGGTCAGGGGTTTGTTGTTGTTGTTGTTGTTTGGGGTGTTTTGGGTTTTTTTTTGTTTTTCGCTATAGTGATGTTTGTAAAATACATCTGTCTGTGTCAGGGTATCTTTAAAATCCTGTGACTTGTGGTTCTCACAATTAGAATCACTGCTGACTGTGACACAATCTTTGTGGTTGAAAATGCTGGAACGTGGAAAAGTCAGGTAAAATAAATAATATTTTCAAACACCCTCCAAAAACACCTCCTTTACTTGATAGTTGCTCAGTTTTTTAAAGGGAAATATTTTGGTAAAACAATGTGTGCTGCAAGTTCATTTCTTAAAAAGCATTAGCAGCAAAACTTCAGAGTAGAACAAGAGATTCTATGAATCTGTTCACAGTGTGAACTCTAGGTAAGCTGAATAAAATTGGTATATTATGTAAATGTTGGGGGGGGTTATAGATTGGGTAAGTAAGGTGTGATGTTATCTGTATTGTAATATCTTATCTATAGTTTATTTTTAGGGGTTATCTTTTCCTTCTTTTTGTTGATGAATTTTCTCTGTATCTCATGCAGGCACCAGTCCATGCTTTGTTTAATTTGTTGTGCTCTTTATTCTTTTCTATTTTATTAAGGCAAACCCTTAAAAGCAGATACTAGCAACAGGGGAAATATGTTAGAATATATTTCAAGAAATGTGAGTTCAGTGCCAATCTTCTAAATTTAACTTTTTATGCTTCTTTTTCTACTTGTATTTTCTGAACATTTAAGGGTCACAAGTCATGAACTTATTTCTGACTTATTTCCAGGTAATGAGAAACTAGCCATGCTCTGGGACTGTTCTTGTCCTTAGAGACTAAAGATGCTTCATGTAACATATATCAACATGAAGTTAATGTCATTGTGCAGCGACAGCCTTAACACTGCCAACATGTGAATATTTAGGGTTTCTTCATCCTTCAGTGGAAGAGTTGAAAGTCTTTAAGGTATCTTCTAGTTAAATCGGATAAAAGAATAACTAACATATTACATGACTATGTATAGAGGGAATCAACTTTGTGACTTCAGCTGAAAGGCCTGTTTCCAACAGTAAAAAAAAAACCAAACCAAAGCCAAAAACCAATCAGCCAAACCACAACAAAAAATCCCTCTGCCACAGTCCACGATAGCCCAAAACAGATTTTGCTTAGTGGAGATGTTGAACATTATTCAACGGAATCACTGAACTGCCATGGACAATAGTAAGGTCAATGAATTGTATTACTAGTACCTCTGTGCAATGAACACTTTCCTAAGTTTCACAAACACCTTTTCTTTATATTGGTGTAACCAAAATAAGTGTACTCACAATCAGAATGTAATAAGGGAAGAATTACATATATGAAAATTACACATATCATGTATACAATTGTCCAGTGCATCAAATTCATAGCTCAAAACCCTTCACTTGTATGGTGGATCTCAAAATGGGAATTCTTCTCTCTCTACATGTATGTTTGGTGTTTTCTGTGAGGTGCCTGTCATTTTAACAAAAGTGACATGCAGAGTAAAGTGGAAAGGTCCCGTTTCAACCTGGGAAGAGGGTGGGGCAGACAGCTGAATTGTTCTGTATTTTCTATGAAATCTTAATTGATTAGACGATCACCTTTATTCGCTACAGAAAGACTGCCTTTCTTTATGATGGATACAGCAGCAGGAGAGCAAACTGTTGGAATTGATATACTTTGTTGCTTAACTGAAAGAAGATTTTTTGCCCTAATTTTGCACAATAGTAGAAACTTCCTTTAAATCCCATTTTCCTAACCAGTGCCTAGAATAGCAATTGTTGTTAGATTCTAAGGACTCTATTGTGGCTTTTAAGCCAGAGCCCACAGTAGGGGTTGTGGAGGGATGCACCGCCCCCAAGAAACTCCTAGAGGTTTTGTACTTGAGGACAAATCTGGTGATAGAATTTAAAAATGGAACAGACCGTTGTAGATCATGCAGTCCTCCCATCTCCTAGCACAGGATTTTCCCTCCCAGATATTCTTGATGAATTGTTCAATGTAAAAGTCTCAACGCTGGGAGTTTCCAAAGCGTTGCTTGGAAAATTTTTGCCTCCTTTTTTTTCCCCTCAGAAGTAGGAGGACACAGCAGCAGCCATGACCGTGTCTTTTAATATATATCTGTGTGTACTTTGGAATGGCTTCTGCCTGCTGGCTGGTGTGAATAGGGGGCAGATAGGTACAACTTTTCCCTTTACAGTCTTCAGATGACTTAAAGATACCATGTGATCCCTGCGCCCTAGAAGGAGATATGTAACTGCCTTAAACTATCACCTGTCCTCTAATGAATGTCTTAGATTTTGTAAAATGCGATCTAAAGTGTAATTGCTCAGCTCTATAATGCAGTGAAGCTAATTTGAAATTCAGTCAGAAAATTTTGTCCTAATTTTCTGGGTGGTGAGAACTCTCCCGACCAGTGAAATTGGCTTGAATGTTCATTTTGTTTACTGCTTAAAGGCCGATAGAACGCCCATGTATTATTTCTTTTTTGGAGGGAATAATAACTGTGCATTCTTCAGCCTTGGTAGTTGTTGATATTTCAGTCTTCCAGAAGGATTTTTAAATATTTCAATTATCAGCTATTTTACAACACTATTGTAAGTGCTATTGGAAAGCAGACACTGGATTTTCACACACACTTCAAATCTGTAGTGTGGATGAGACCCTGATCCTGCAGAAATTATTTTGTGTTTAACATTATTACACATAAAGACTACTCTCAGATTTATAAAGATTAATTCAGAGCTTGATGAATCCATGGGATAAACACATTAACATTAAATTATGTTAAGATTTTCACTTCAAACAGTGCCTGTGAAGTCTCCAGTGGCTTTGGATTACTGTTATGAGTAGTGTAAATGGGAATGTGTTGTGCAGGGAAAAGCGTGGGAAGTCGGTGATACAAAAAATCTGACAGTAGTGACTATAATAGTCATAGAAAAACCTGAAGGCTCCATCAATATTAAACTTCTGTTGAGATTATTTCCTGTTCTTTGAGAATCTGTATGTTCATATCTACTGAACAATATAAAATCATTAACCCAAGTGATAGGTTAACATTGGAGCAAATAGTATTTTTTTTTTTTCCACTTTCAAAAGAATACTTTAAAGTCCTCCTTGTCTGCATGTTCTTAAGTGGGGAAAAAAAAATTCCTCTAACATGGGACTAGCAAAGAAAATCTTCACAACCAAAGAAAAATATATAAGTAGAGGAAATAGATGAAAATCTGATTAAAATGGAAAATGTCCCATATCCTTGATCTCATGATATACAGTAGATCTGAGAAATCATGAGGATGTTTTATTTTAATGCAAATTGTGCAAGATGTGGAGGGCATAAAGATTTACTTGCTTGCTTGACAAACCACTGTAGTGTCCTAGAGGGAAAAAAATTGTTTTATTTGGGCATTCTTTAAGCCTGTCAATTCTTGGTATTCTGTCAATAGCAAGTAATGAAGGTATTTCACTAAGAATTCTAAGGCTTGAAATTAGCCATTTTAGAGCAGCAAGTTTAGCTACACTATCCAGAGGTGACACTGTCTACGTGAATGCACTTGACTTAGGCTAGAATCTAGGACTAAAATTGCCAGATTAATGAAAGCATCAGGCTAGCTTGCTACAAAAGGACTTTAATTTTAGATGTGAAGGTATTTTCCATTTTTAAAGCTATAGACAGGCTTAAGGTAGGAAAGTCATATTCCAATAGCTAAAGTTCTTTGCTAGTTTAATTAGCTGTCATCTGGCTTTTTAAATTTCCAAATCTGATTTCACATATTCCAGTTTGATTGCTATGGTACCTGGGAAGAGCACTTATTTGAGAAGACAAGTGAATTTTAGAGCTGTTCCTAAAAGACATTTTCCATCTACATTGTTGTCTAGCTTCATTTTGTGCCACTTCTGCTTTCCAGGATGAGGAAGTACATGGAGCATTGCGTGATTCCTGAACAAGATTTCTCTCCAAAAAGTCCAGGTCCCTTACCTGTATATTTTGCAGTTTACTTATCATTTATTTACTCTTTGCAGAATATTTTTGAAGCCTGTATGTAACTACATCTCCCAGCAGTTCCTTCACCATATTTTGCACACTTTCATTCACCCCTACAGTGACCTCATGGGCTTTCTGCCATCTGTCATTGTTCCTTTATTCTAATGTACAGTGCAGCCTCACGTAATTTATGACTTTGCCTGATATTTATTAAACAGACAGAATTATTGCCCACACATGGCTATGGTTCACAGCCAGAGGCATCTTCACAGAACTAGTGATGGGAAGAGATTTATTCATGTGGCCACGTGACTTCTCCTGTAAGCTATTTTTAGCACTGAGTTTTTCTTTATAAGTTAAAATGAAACAAGAACTCCGGGTTAAATTTATTCTTGCAGCAAGCGATGCAGTTCCATTGACTTCTGTTGAGTCATACCTGTATGTCAGGTGTGAAATTAGCCCTCTATTTTTTTTTTATTAGGAAACTAAAATATATGAGAACACGTTTTAACTGCAGTGCGTGTGTGCGTTTACAAATGTTTCTGGTCTTGAAGCTGTACCTTTGGAGCAGAAACAGCAGAAAAGATTTATCAAGTCATACAGTTGTTGCCAGTAGATGACATTGTCTGCCAGCTTTACATTTTCTCCACTTCTTTTTATGGGCCACTGGAGTCATATATTCTGTCGTTCACAGTGTGAGACTCGGAACATTTCTTTGGCAAAGTCAGAGAGACTGGAGTGTTGAAAGTGAGCCAACACAGTCAGGTGGTTTCATTTGTACGTGATTTTGAGACTAGTTCTTTCAGTGGATAGAACATGAACATTTTATTGTATCTTTTTGGTGTGTTTGTTTCATTGCTAGTGATGTAGTTGCTGCTGGTAAATTTAAGTCATCTCACTGGTAATAAATATGCTGAGTTGGATCAGTAGCTTTTCTAATCTTTAAGGATTCTGTTTGGTATAATGCAGCCTTAAGTGAGTCTTTGTAATAACACTGCAACTATCAATGCACAGACTAAAGTGCCTACAGATTTCGTTGCTGTAGACTGAAGCAGAAATTCCCAGCCTCTTGATTGTAATCTATAGGGAGTTTATTAGCAGTGAGGGCTGGGGAGGAATGGCACTTGGAATACAGAAGCCACCTGGAATACACATTAGGAGATTCTGCTACAGGAGGGCTACAAACAGAAGCAGGCATAGGACCCTGCTGCACTTTCACCCTGCAAAGAGCTAGCTGTCCTTTCTATTCTGCTGGGAAGTCAATGAGAATTAGGAGCGCTCAGCACTTTCAGCTTTATGCTGCAATCTAGGAACGCCATATGTAGTTAAATATGTTAAACCAAAAGATTCAGTAAGTAAATATGCTAGGTGAAGTTCTGCCATCTGATTCAACAGCAGAGTTATAACATCAATATAAATTCCTGCAATTTGGCATTACTATCGTTGTTATGTCAAAAATCTTGCTGGTGGTTGTTTTTAATGTTTCACTTTTCTGGGCTTATGCAAAGTTGGACTGACACTTGCAAAGAGCAAATCTTATAATCTTCTCTGACATATATGTTCCTTATATTTTGACAGTGCAACTTTGAAACCATTACTCCAATTCCTCAAAATGGCACAGGAGGGGTAACAGTAAGAGCAGAATTTCCATTTTGCTCCTCATAGTCCAGTCTGGTTTTCAGAGGTGTTTGTTATAGATGAGAGAGCTGGAAGGTTCATAGAAGATGCCTGTGTACGGAGCATTTGTGGTTGTTTGCTTTCCCAATGTGACCTCAATAACATTTTGTCCTTCTACGGTCATTGAAGTTGGGCTGGCGTGGAAAAGAATGCAGTAGCTGTTTATGCTGAAGGCTACAAACCACTGTGTCAATGTATTATTCGGTCAGTGCATCTACACGCGAGTTCACTGCTTCGGGTGCCGTGTCTGCAGGATTTGACTCTAGAGAAAAGCGCCTCCTTATCCTTTACTACAGACATTTCTAGAAGGCACAGGCTAATTTCAGGTTTGACATGTCAAGGCACAGAGAAGTGTCATTGACACAGCAGGTGCACTTAAATATAACTGTCTAATTATACAGTGATGCAAGTTTGCTCCTGAGAAACTAAATGTACAGTGCCATGGAAAACATGGTATCTGCCTGTCATGGAGTTGAATGGGAAGGCAGTCTTCAGCACTCAGGCACGTTTCATGTATGAAATCATAAAAGTCATGGTATGGTAAACAGCTGTATCTTTCCCCTTCTTTATCAAGTATGCATGTTGATTTCCCTTCTGCACACTTGGAGGACTGGTCTCAAGTGACCTGGAGAAGGC
>NW_008617244.1:42942-52493 GCF_000691845.1 Merops nubicus | reverse complement strand
GCCCTGCTCCCCTCCAGGCCGCAGCCGCGGCGCTTTGGGGCCGACCGTTGACACCGCTCCATCCCTTCCTGCCCTCACTCTGCCCCCTCCGCCCAGCCCCAGCGCTTCACTTTCACCTTCCTCCTCCCCCGCTCCAAGACCACCCAAGCTCCCCCTGCCTCGGCTCCCAGCAGGGCTAAGGCACACACCCTCAGCCCACCGGTACCTATTTTAGCTTCCTTTCAGCTCACGCTCTTCAGATGTAGTTCAGTCTCACCCTAAATAGCCCCGCTCTACCAGTACTCCATGCACCCCCTTTTTTTAAATCTCCTCCCTCCCACGCTGACTGCCGGTGATTGCCTACCACCAACACTCACCCTAAACTGTCCCCAGATCCCAGCTCAGGCACAACGTGCTTTACTCTTCCCCCAGCCTCAAGGCAATCAATCAATCACATACCAGCCCCTGCTGCCTTCTTAAATCAGAAAGGACAGAAACCACAAAATTATCATCTTTATGCAACCGCTTGTTTCTCTGCATGGCAACAGTAGGAGAGGAAACAGTAAGCAGGAAGGATGATGATGGGCTGGCAGTAACTGTGATTCCAAGTCCACGCAGCACAGGAGCAGCCCTGGGCCATGACACTTCTGTTATTTTGCTGTTACACTTTGCCTACCTCAGTCGGCTGATGAGTCTCCTCGGCACGTGTTTTGGGTGACACGGGAACATTTATTACACAGCTGTGGGTTTAACAAACCCACAGTGGTACATTCTTAAAGCATCTCAAGCCTTACACCAGTGACAGCAGCATGTGCACCACCTTCCAAGTGAGTTTTCACTGTATCAGCATATTCAAGGTAGAAACTGTGGCCCCAGCACAACGTGGCTGTTGTCACTAGCTGAACCAAGGGTAAAACAAATCACAGTATTATCCTAGACCAACCTGCAGCTGGGACCATAAATAAAACCTTTGTGTGACACCTTATATATAGTAAAACACATAATACAGTTACAGTAAAAGACAGGCTTGAGGAAAGCTCTTTGGTTAAAATGAGGACATTACAGCCACCCTGTATCTTCTCAGTAAATTTGTCTGAAGAACCTGCAAGACAATTTTGATCTCACCCAGTCTCCCTCTAAAAGAAACGTATTGTCCTGCCACCTTTTCTTTCCCCATCCTCCTTTTATAAATCAAGTTTTCTGCATTTATCCTTCATAATAGCTTTGTTCCCAGCAGTGTACTAACACTGCTGATCTCCCTCTGGCTTTCACCTAGGGGTATTATGCAGACCACAGCCCCAGCAACCTTGGGATCTGACCCTGTATGATCTTCACACCAAGTAATGGTGATAGTTCCTCAGGTGTTCAAGCTAGCACAACTTCAGGGTCTGACTTTGGACTTAACACAGATCCAACGGCACGTTAATTCCATTGGGTTATTTTTAGGAGAATCCTACCTGGGTTTTGATTGCAGTCCCAAGCAAGTGCAATAATTCCAACCCATCTGATAGAGGAGGTGAGCAGGAACACACTCTTAAGAGTCTCTAAGCTTATGATAATGAATTGAGATCAGCTGCACTCACTGTGCTTAGACAGAACAAGAAAAACTGATGCAACTGAAATTCCTGAGGGTAATACAGAAAACTAATTATCCCAGGCAAATCTCTCTCAAGTTGCACACCTGTTACAGCAAAGGCTGTGGCCCAAGGGCAATACCCAGAAGGACATTATCTCCATGCTATTTCAGATATAGAATCTCTTTAAGGAAATCCCCTGTCCCAATCCCAGCATCTCATTCTACTTGCAGGATGAAATCTTCTCTGGGATATCAACTATAAATGCTGAAGCAGAATCCAATTCCTGAAAATCCCCAACAACAATCTCTTGTACAATGCTTCAAAGATACAGATATTTCAGTCGTACTTATAAATATTGATGTTTCTTCCTTCCACATCAGTGACAGATGTGTCACCCTGGGCCAGGCCTCAGAGCTTGCTCCTGTGATTCAGGACAAAAGCCAATAAAATAAATTACTACTACCCACGTGAGAAGCAATTCTTCTGTACTGCCTGTGAGAAAAGTGCCAAATGAGGCAGATAAGTCATTACAGCAGGAAAAACATTTCCCTCTGGCAGTCTGTCTCTTTAATTCTAAAGTAAGAATGCTGGAGCTAAGGTTTAACAAAATGATTGAGCTCACCCTGCTATCCACAGGTAACTGTTGGCCTGCTCCATGTCACAGGCCCTTGTTTGACACCTTGTTGAGCTATTCCAGCTCATTGGAGCAGCAGGAAAGCATTCACCTCTTTAGGAGAGCATAACTGGGAAGCAGCAGTTCGGTGCAATGAATCCCGAGTGCAGTTTCCTCTGAAACCTATGCTAGAGGTACAGTTAGCACCTACTGAAAAGAGCAGCCCCACTTCACCTCCCTTCCAGGTGTGCCTTCCTGTCCTGCTTTTGAAGGGTGAACTTTCTGCAAGTTAGCTTTCTGAACTGGGTCACTGCTGGACCAGGCAAGAGCCAGTGCTGGCTTCGGCAAAGTGGAAGGAACTCCCAGCCTGGAAGAAGAAGGAGGACAAGATCAGGATGGCTCCCCTTTTGCCCAGACTGCCATTAGCTCAGCCTCAGCTGCAAAATGAAGCCACACTCTGACCCAAATGGCACTTGAGGTACATTAGCCTTTTTTCTTCAATGGAAATACTGAAGTTCTGCAGTAAATTCAGTTCTGCAGGGCCCAAGACAATGTGCAACCTTGACAGAGTTGCACATGACAACTGACTGAGCTGTTTTAACCACAGTCTTAAGCAGATACATTTCATGTTCTCTCCCCTTAAGGTATTCAGCCTTCACCTTCACAGTCTACCCAGCTCTACTTTTAGGGAAGAAGCAGGGCCTAACTCTCCCGGGTCACCATCACCCCTGCTCCCTCATGCCTCTCCTGTTTCTCTTTGTCCTAAAGTTTCTGATGAAAAAAACTCCCCACTTAGCCAGGTGTTCTCTGGAAAGAGGCCTATTACTTCTCTTTCCTAACCACAACATAGTCAACTCCATTCCTTGAACTGAGTAACAGTGAGCAAAATGGCAGCCAGTCCTTGACATAGATTCAGCTCTGGCCCAGGCCTGTGAGCAGGGTAAGGTCTGTGCTAGTTTATTCTTGCTTAGGACAAGACTTACTGAAGAATAACTACAACAAATGATGTTTTTTTGTGCTGTCTTCAAGCTGTAGTCTAAGCTCTGTTAATGCCGTGATTTGCCTGTGGTATTGCTAGGTAGCAATGCTTGTTGCTCTGACTTTGCAGTCATGTCATGCTACAGACACTAACATTTTCAGGCAAAAAGGGGAAAAATCTGAGCCTAAGAAGAACATTCTGTATTCTCTGACCTCTCACCTTGCTACTTGGCTTGAATACTTGCACTCTAAATTATTAATCCCTATACTACTCTACAAAAACATATATATCCCACAAGCCACCCCAGTGCTGGAGAGTACAAAAATTGCCCACTACACTTTCAAAGCAACACTCCCACTCTGAAGGAAGAAAGATCAGGCCATGGTGCAGAGACAAGACAAAAAAAAACCAAAAAAACAAACCACCAACCCAGCTTGCAACAACTGTCCCCCAGGACTCAAAAAGGTGAGAAGTGATTTATGTGCCCAAAACAAGCCACTTTAAGACAATAAAATTTACAAAACCCAAAATAGTTTTATTTACTTTTCAGATTTCTGCCTCAATGAGACATTTTGCAAACATGCTAAGGCTACAAAATGTCCAAGTTGACAAAGACATGCAACGCTGACCATTCAATAAGTCACGGCTATTATAGGAGCAACCATGCCCACGTGGGCCACAGGTCCCACCAAACAGGGATGGTCTACAGTGATCATGGCAACGTACTACGCAGGACCTAGTAACCTGAGGTAGGTCTCTTTACAGTAAGAAAACTATGTCCTACACCAGTGTTACATCCTGATCCATCGGAACCTGTTTAAAGTTCCAGAAGACATGGGGTGGGGGACTGTTCCCTTAACAAGTGTGCAATAAAGAAACAGGAAATATTGATGTTATTTAGCCTTTGTATTAAGTGAGCAGAACAGAGTTAGTGTTACCCATGCCAATGAAAGCCAACCTAAACCTCTGAGGAGTGTTAGCAGCTTCAAGAATAAGAAGTCAGTCAGCTGAAGCAACTCTGAAAGGGCTTTCCTACTAGCATACAGGGTACCACTTTAACCTTATGATTAATTTGTTACAGGTCATTCCACGAACAGTTAGATTTTGGTTGTGTTAGATCAGCGAAGCAGGAAGAGCTTGGGCTTGCTTGCATTAAGATAAAACCTGCTGATACAGTAAGTAATACTGTATCAGGACACTGAGAAAACATGAGGCCTTCATGTGACCCAGAAGGGGTTCCCTACTCAGATCACAAAAAAAAAAAACCTGCTTTGGGAAAGCATCGTGGGAAGCAGCAGCTGCTGCCGTGGTGAACGTCAGCAATGCTCCAAGTAGCTTTGATAAATTACAATGCAATAGTTACACCACAGAGCTCTTCTCCCCTGCGCTAGACAACAAAGATGTGACAATAAAGGACACTATTGCAAAGCTTCACTTCCACTCAGACACGCAGAAAATCTGGCACTAGGAAAAAACCAACTGTAAAAGACAAAATGGTGTCTGATACAGTCCGATAACAAAGCCAGATCTCTGCTACCATAAACTGTACAAAAATGATAGAAAAGAATATGCACTGTTATTAATACAGTGCTTATTTTAATATAAAATAAACAGCTTACATTTCCACTGTAAATATAGGCTATATACAGAATTATGTATAGATATAGCTACATGTATAAAGCTTCATTATAGGCCTCTGATACATTTATAACTATGGCTCCCTGAGCCATTTGTAGAGTGCATTTAATAACAAAAAATTAGTAATATGATCATGGAATAAATACAATAATAAAAACATGAAGAATTCTGACGTGGTTTTAAAAACTCTCTAGCTTGACACACTGTGCTAACAATTAAAAGATGAAAAGGCAATAATCTGCTTGAAAGAGGAGGAGGAGGAGGAGCTGGCCTGCCACAGGCAGGGAGTGTAGCTCTCCAAAATTAAAGTGACTTTGCCCTGAATTTTAGCCCTTGACAGCAACCTTGTTCTCCGCAGCAGCAAACATAGCATAGAAGCGCGAGTTCTCGTTGGCCAGAAGGGCAGACGGCGTGTCAAATTCCACTACCTGGAAGCAAACAAGGCAGGTATAAAGTATGTCAGTAAAATCCAGCAGAGAATGGATTCCCACCCCCTGGACTTGTGACACTGTAGCAAAGAAGCCAAAACATGGCATTTATCTCTAGATGAGACAACAGGCAGTGAAAATCTGTGCGTTTATACATAAATACTGTTACTGGGGATGCTTCAAAATTGCTCAAACACTGGAACTGCCCAGCAGGAAGCAAACTGGTGGCTCTGGCAAACAGAGGCAGATGCTACACAGGGTTTTGCCTTCTCTTCTTTTAAGAGCCTTGTCAAATGTTTGTATATTTGATTTTACTGTTCACAGCTCCCACATGGAAGCCTGAAAAGTGCATACAGTATCTCTCATACACCTATTTGATAGCACAGGGCTTCATGAAAGTAACGGGAAACTGCCACTAAGTCCCAGCACAGATGCTTACATTATTACCCATCTCAGAATTAACCTATAAAGGGAGTTTTAAAAACACTTTTTGAAAACAGACTTACTCTATAGTACTTTCTTGGAGTATAGAAGAAATTTTGCTCTCTCTGATGTTGTTATGGTCAGGCAATAATAATACTCCAACAGAATCAGTTACCAAGGGTGTGAATGAACACAGAGTATTTTCTACCCCGCAACATTATCTGTTCCTTCCATTCAGCCTGCCCATATAGCACCACCAGACTGCCACAGGAACTGCCACCACAAAAGTCTTTCTGCTTACCTGTCCTTGTGTTAGCACCATGATCCGATCAGAGCCCAGGACCGTGTGCAGGCGATGAGCAATTGTTAACATAGTGCAGTCTGCAAATGCCTCTCTGATGGTCTCCTGAATCAGTAAGTCAGTCTCTGTATCCATAGCAGCTGTTGCTTCATCCAGTATCAAAATCTGAAAGCAGCACATAATCCTGGCTGTTACCTATAGTAATGCCTTCCCTCCCTGAACATAAAAATAGTGGGTAGAATTATCATGACCAAGAGCTGTCACAACTGACAATCCTTAAGGAGCTGTGGTCACAGGTAGTTTATATGAGCACTCTCAGTTTTCTTTAGGTAACTGCCTTCAAAGATACCCTGTAGATCACACTTGCATTTTATGGTCACATCCTAGAGCTATGAGACATTTTGGTTCTGACATGGTGCTCACGTTTTCACTGCTTTCAGTTTTACATTCAGCAGCTAAATCTTAAATACAAATTTTACCAGTAAACTAATCTGGCACATCCTTCATGGTGACATTCCTTCTGGAATGAGTCAATACTGGCTACACTTACAAGCTTTCTTATGTTGAAAGAATTACCCCTCAGACTCAGAAAAACTGATTTGGAGCAGTGTTTTGTCAAAGCTCAACTAGGCTTGTTTTGTGCAGGTACTGCAGAAAGATCAGTAACTTCTGCTGAGTAAACTGCCTTTAAAACAGATGCAGAGTGAACCCTAAAATATTACAGTGTGCAGTGCTTAAGGATGTCGAAATCAGAACTCTCAATCTCAGTCCAAAAGTCCCTTCTCACTGTAGTTATTATTTGTCTGCCATTCCTGAAAAACCTTTAATTTTGTCAGCATAGCATGGTCCCAAATTCCAGTCAGAGACTCCATTTTAGTGGAGCAGCATGTAGAAGAAAAATATTTGGCTGACATTCATAAAAAGGTGGAAGGAGCAAAGAATCTGATGTTCACCAGTAACAAGACACTCTGAATAAATTATTAGGCCAGTCTGGCATCTTATTATTAACACTAATAAGCAAAAAATTTCTGATGACAGGACATCACAGGAGCTAGCAGCTGGCTGCAAATGCCTTCCTAGTTGACCTAACCCTACATCCCCCCAGGTCACAATAATTGTTGGTGTGACTCCTCTAACAGAAAGTAGCTGGCACAAGAAAAGCCTTGCTCAATCCTATCAGTTTGATACCTCCAGCTATTTCTCTCATTGCTGTGCTCACCTTGCAGCGACGCAGCAGAGCTCTAGCGATGCACAGTAACTGTCTCTCTCCAACTGAAAAGTTTTCCCCATTCTCCATCACTTCTGAATCAAGTTTCATCGGCAGCTGGGCAACCTGTGTATGGAAGAGGAGGCAAAAATCTTACAGCACTGCACAGACTCTGTAGCTCCCTGGCACGAGACAAACAGTTGTTCCTCCTGCAAATCTGATTTTACCCATGTTCCAAAATATCCGTCATACTTGTCTGTCCACCTTTCCCTGTCTCTGTTGAGGAAATTAGTAACAAGCAAGTAACGCTACAACAGCAGTACAGTATCAGACCTGCTCAGTCTGGTTGAAAAGCCTGTCACTCAGTGACAGCTTCTGAGAACACCACTAGAACTAAGCTAAAAAGAGCTATATCATCTCAGTAGGCAACCATAGAATCACTTCAGTACAAAGTATTTAATTTTCTAGAAACAAACGTACCACGTACAAAATCAACATTACAATCATATGTCCTGACAATCTTTCTTGACAAGAAAAAAAAAAAGTGAACCTGGTCCCTGCAGGAATTACTGCAGCCTACCCGCCACAGCCATATGTGCCACTTCATCTACAAGAACAACTGGAAATGTCATGGCAGTGAGACTTGTTGTAGAGAGCCTTGCAAAGGGCAGAAGTTCAGTATAAATGTGCATGTGTGACATTTACACTCAAATGGAGACCTAAGGCATATACAGAAAAATCTCACTTCAAATATTGTAACACCGCAGGAGTCTGTGTGACGAAGCAGCACTCTACTGTGTTATATGCTAAAGAAGTACACACCCAAAATATGGCACACCCTCAAAAAAAAACAGTCAAATAGAGAACAGACAATAAGGGGTAAAAAAAGCTTTACCTATAGGTCTCTGAAGTAGATCTTGAAGGTCCCTTCTAACCTAAAGGATTCTATGATTCTATGAAAACATGTTGGTATGTAGCTTCAGACAAAACACAGACATTATCTCACAGGGCACATAATACTTACACACTCCTTCATGTGAGTCCTTTCCAAAGCATCCCAGATTTGTTCCTCACTGTATTGATTGAAAGGATCCAAGTTTGATCTGGAGGGAGAAGCAGAAAACAACCAGAATTTTAATTCGCCAATGCATGGCAAAACAGCAATGTGCCAATTCATCCAGACAGGCAATTCTCATCTCGGCTTCCACTGACAGAATCTCCTTACCAAGAAAATCACATGCTCCCAGCACACTAGGGTTAGAGTGGCCAAAGAACAAAACAGTAGAGGTGGAAGACAAAGATACAAGAACTTCCATCCGATCTAAAGGGGAAAGCAAGAATTCCATAGAGGATGATGATACCCAGTTCTGCACTGGGCCAGCTAAAATCATTTAGCTGTGTTTTGTTTGGGTTTTTTTTGTTGTTTCAAAACCAGCAAACAGAATCTAGGATGCCTGAGAACTAACATGTCACAAGGCACCTTTCTGAGTTCAAGTATAAGCTGGCAGCCCACTTCATCCTTCCTATGGTCTCACTAACCTCACAGTGCCACTAAACAGCACAGGTTCCTGAGGAATTATTGAGAGCTTGCTGCGAAGATCTGCCAAACCAATGTCATTTATCTTCACTCCATCGATTTTAATGCAGCCTCCAGACAGTTCAACAAGACGGAAGAGTGCCATTCCAAGGGAGGACTTCCCTAAAAATGAGATGGGAAAAACAGTATTAGTGTTTCTCCAGAGTCACAGCAGCTTTGAGATGAAAGAACATTTTAAAAGCTGTCTGTCTGCCAGAAAAGTGTTTTAAAATACCATAAAGTCCTTGCAAACAACGCTGGGGTTCAGCATTTAAACTTCTAAGCAATTGTAGGGGCAGCTCCTAGTCCCTTCTCACAGAAGCCACCCCTGACGTGCTACCCCACCCCCACTAGCAACACCTTGCCACATTAACCAAATACAGCAATATTAATTGCTTATTTAGAAACTACACTTTGGAGTTGATCTAAGTCATCCCACAAACAGGGGATTTGATTCGTCACATTACAGACTTCTGAGATAGGTCAAACCTGCCTGCAGCATCAGTACACAACAACTTTCATGAGTCTCAGATAAGCTGCAGTGGGCATGTTGTAGGTAGCATTCTGTGCTGTTAAGTCCCTTGGGGTGTTAAACATTACTAGCATACTGCCTTAGGCCTAGCAGGATATCCCTCTACTTTAAATGGAAACTTGCTTTCATTACTGTTTGCAGGTGTCCTGCTTATGTATGCACATGAACAGCATCCACCACTGACAGACTGCTGTACCACTCCTGTGCAATTAACCATTTATTCAAACAGAGAAGACAGAGGAGAATCAATGTGATTACCCCTACTCTACTCTACTCTACTCTACTCTACTCTACTCTA
>NW_008617244.1:0-42916 GCF_000691845.1 Merops nubicus | reverse complement strand
TCTATTCTATTCTATTCTATTCTATTCTCATTCTGTAAAAGTAGCGATTCAACTCTGCTTCGTGGTTTTCCTTACCTGAGCCTGTCCTTCCCACAATACCAATCTTTTCCTTTGGTTTGATGGTAAAGGACACTTTTTTCAGGACTAGAGGGAGGTTCTCTCGGTACCGCATCTCTGCATTTTCAAAAACAACTTCACCTTCCTGTGGCCAGTCCAGAGGAGGAGTTTTATTCTTAATTCGAGCAGGAGCTTCCAGTGAAAGTGTCTTTAAAAAACCAAAACAAAACCAGATGTTCAGTTTCCAGTAAACAAACACCAGAAAGGAAAATTATCAGTTTTTTTAGGAGCTCTTCCCTGCAGACCTGGCCCATATCCATTAAAGGCAGCTTTATGATGAGCTGTGTGGCTGATGTGGGCTCAGTGGTTCAAGATAGTTTGCTGTGTTACAACTAACCACACTGTTCCTCTCCTGTTGCCTCAATAATGGCATTGACCCTCCTACACATCAATGTTTTTTGTCAATTTGTCAATGGTTTTGTGTATTTTGTAAGCACAATCCCAGTGAGTTTTGTGGCACTTCAAAGACTGGATGCTTCAGGATGCAAAATCTGCTCTACTTCTGCAACTCATTTGCTATGCCTTGCCAGGGTCACCTCTAATCCTTCTGACACAGAAGAGAATGCTCACATGACACTATACAAATGCCACCTTCTTGCTTCTCTTCCTCATTCTCACCTATTCTATTTAAGCATGAAGTCAATCATCCCCCTTCCCCCTTGCTCTTTTGCTCTTTTATTCTGTTCCTTAACAGGTCCCTCATTAAGCAGTTCGCAGATTAAAGAGAAAAGCAGAACCTCTGAAAGCCTCTGAAAGCATCTGCCTTCATAGCATGTTTAGAATGAAGCCAAGGTAACTTTCCTATATTTGACACCATCAGGCTCAAAGAATGGCAGAAGTTCTGCCTCATGTAACTTCAAACACATACAAAGTAAGAATCTCCAACCTAACCAGGCCCTGACAACTCCTCAGTCACTACAGAGAAGGCAGCATTTCTGGAGTGCCACTTTTTGAATTCTAACAAACACTGAGAACAGGTAATAGATTACCCTCTGGAGTCAGTCATCTCCTGCATGGGACTACAGAGAGATCCCACAGGGACTGTGTCAGTTGTGGACACCTGCATCATCTAGAGACAGATTAATTGTGTCCCAAGGGTCTGATAAAAAACACGATCTGCTACAACTGTACTCCAGTGCTTTGAGCTTGGTGTTTGTAACAGCAACCTGGGAGCCTGCACTGGAAGAAGCCAAGTCTGGGACTTGGTAAGACACAGAACCTGCACAATGGTTCACTGCTCACCCACCCCTTCATTTTAGATTCAAACTAGTTTTACAGTTTCATAATAAAATGGCTGTCTAGAAAGCCAAATAAGAAAAATCACAGAATGTGTTGCTTAATAGTGATATAAAATGAATAAAAAAAAAAAAACACACACACACCAAAAAAGCCCAGCCTACAACTATAGGTGTTGCCACTGAAAGCCTGCAAGTGATAAACCCATCTCAGCCCAGTGAGAGATACCAGGCAGTATCTGGGACAGTTGTCAGCTTCTGAGGTCACCAAGTCTTCCATACACAGAAATTTTTTACATAGATGCCACAAGATGATTTATTTAACTGGGGGAGTAGGCAGCTTTAAGTTTTAATTTTTTTCTCTTCAGTATTAAATCCATAAACTAAAAAGAAAATAAAACCTAGAAATACCATCTACTACATAGCCCAGATTTACCAAATAGATACATACTGAAGTTCAGGGGGAATGTGTATTATGTATTCAGTAAAACAGCCTTTCATCTCAAAGACAAGACCTAGTAGGTGGTCTTCTCCTGACTACACTTTCCCTACCAACCTACACCCAGTTCTGCACACAAATCCTAATTATGAAGAAACGGTTCCAGATAATCAGAACAATCAGAGCAGCTTGTGAAGCATTTAGCCTGGCATATTTCTCATGTTTGCAGTAAGAGTAATTTCTTGACTTTAAGCAAATAGAAATATGTTATATAAAATAGCTGTGGAAAAAGAAGTAGACATATTAGGAGGAAGTAGAATCACATGTAGATAAAGTAACAAACAGTTACCTGTGTTTAAGTAAAGGAGTTCCATTAGGTTTAGAATGAAGGATGCCAGAACACCACCCTTTTACTGTAAAATCTTGTCTTGATTCCCAGTTACCCCTTTGACACACTCCACCCTTCCAAAGACTATCAGTAAATTTTCAATACCCTTATGTAACTTCAGGCAAGTGATGCTTCTAAGTTTAGTAACCCACCAGCTCTTTTGGCCTTCATCCTGGTTATACACATGCTTCATAAAACACACTACTACAGTGCATGCAGTAATGTGTGTGCAAGGTCGAAGAGGTACATTCTGCACTAAGGTAGATTACAGCCAGCTTTGTCTTCTCTCATGCCAGCCACGTAACAGGGAACACAAAATTTTACAACAGGCAGCTGAATGCATTATTGTCCTACCTTGATATAGTGATCAATCCTCTCCACTGAGGTGAAACGAGCTTCTGTCTCTGAAGCAAGCCTGACTGTAAACTGGAATAACCCTGTTAACTGGAGTGATGGGAGAAAAAGACAAATTTACAGAGCTGTGACTTACTGTTGAATTAAGAGATTAACTTAATGGATAGTGTGGCCAACAGGACTAGAGAAGTGATTGTCCCTCTGTACTGGGCACTGGTGAGGCCATCCCTCAAACACTGTCTTCAGTTTTGGGCCTCTTGCTACATGGACACTGAGGTGCTGGAGTGTGTCCAGGGAAGGGCAACAAAGCTGGTGAAGGGTCTAAAGCCTAAGTCTTGTGAGGACAAGCTGAGGGAACTGGGGGTTGCTGAGCCTAGAGAAAAGAAGGCTCAGGGAGATGATCTCACTCTCTATAACTGCCTGAAGGGAGGTTGTAGTGAGGTGGGAGGGGTCAGTCTCTTCTCCTAAATAAGAAGCGATAGGACAAGAGGAAACAGCCTCAAGTTGTGCCAGTTGTGTCAACGTTCATGTTGGACATTAGGAAACACTTCTTCACCAAAAAGGCTGTCAGGCCCTGGCCCAGGCTGTCCAGGGAGGTTGCGGAGTGCCCATCCCTGGAAGGATTTAAAAGATGTGTAGATGTGGTGCTGAGAGACACAGTTTAGTGGTGAACCTGGCAGTGCTGGGTTAATGCTTAAGAGTCAGTCTTAAGGGTCTTTTCCAACCTTAACAATTCTATGATATTTGAATCAAGTATTGTTGGCATTAGGCATCATATAGCTAAGGTGCCTAAGGCAAGTTAATTTTAGTTAATGTTCAATCTTCAAATAACCATAATTTATTAATGGCTTGGAGAGCCTGTAGTTCAGGAAGGTTTCCCACAAGCGGCAGCTTTAGATATTGGCCACCTAAATTTTGTAATTCCACCGTACTACCAGGAGGAGGCAGGCAAGGCCACACAACAGCTCTAAGAGCACTGACGTCTGTCCAAACCCCCAGAGCTGCATGCCTGGCTGCTGCTTGCTCAGAAAACATACCACAGACAACACATTAAGGCATCAGTTTGGGAGGTGTCTGATGTACCATCCATCCAGCTGCTGGAAATATCCAGGAAAATTGCCATTTGCAGCATATGTCAAATGTTTTTTTTTCTGAAGAGGAGGTTGTAACAAGGTGGGGGTTGTCTCTTCTCGCAAGTAAGAAGTGATAGGATGAGAAGCCTCAAGTTATGTTGGGGAAATTTAGGTTGGACATTAGGAAAAATTTCTTGACTGAAAAGGTGGTCAAGCCCTGGAGCAGGCAAGTGGTGGAGTCCCCAACCCTGGAGGGATTTAAAAGACATGTAGATGTGGTGGTGAGGGACATGGGTTAGTGATGGACTTGGCAGTGCTGGGTTAAGAGTTGGACTTGATCTTGGAGGTGTCTTGCAACTAAAACCATTCTCTGATTTAAAAGGAGGCAGCTCCATAGAACAATAGCCTTAAGCACCCAGCTTCTCACAATCTGTAATGTGGCTGCTAGCAAAAGGTCCTGACTCTGAATTGCTTTTCCTTCATTACCAAAAGGGGCACCAGTATCCTCTTGCATTCTACTGCAGTAAGGGAAGTGTTCAATGGTGTGTTAGTTTCGCTTATTAGCAATAGCTCCATTAAATGTGAAAGTAAATATAATGGTATGTGGACATACTCACCTGCACAGCATATGAGATAGCCAGCCCAGCATAGGCAGGAGGAATCTGGCCATGCATTAAGACAATCATAAGGCCAGTGGTCGTGATAAGAGCAATGCTGATGATGTCCAGTCGCACTGCTAGCCAGCGCATCGCGCAGCTAAACAGGTAAAACGGTGCCTGATTGTCATCCAGGAGCTCCTGATACCTGAAACAAACACAGGTAAGGTTAGTAGGCCTCCTCAAGCCCCATGTTCTACAAATAGCAGAGCTACTTAAACACCTATTCCAGTATCAGAATTCAGGGTGGGAAGAGTAGTCTGTCACTGACATCAAGTCTCCAACTAGGACATGAAAGCAGGGTTTACAAACTTTCCTGAATCATCTCGGAAATCTACTTAGCCCAAAGTTTTGGAAACCAAATTACAAAGTTTCTGTGTACAACAATGAATTACACTGGGGTGAATCACAGTTCAGGACATTACACACACTTTCACCACAAGTTCACCTATCCAAGACCTTCCAGAAGATGCTCAATGACTACGAATTACTCCATGAGTAACAGCAGCAGTACTTAGTATATGCACAGAGTGTGTTATTATATAGCCAAGTGTAGAAGTAAAGTTACAGAAGTTACAGTAAGTTTTGATAGGATAGGTGGCACTAATTAAAACACATCAGTAACAACTTAATTTACAGTCCTGATACTGCAGAGCTGAGAAAGCATATTTAAAGGCAGATGTTTGAGAGATTCACAAAGCCAGTAACCAGATTTTCAGATCACCCAGCTCAGTTTTACACCCATCAATGCTGCACAATGTGCACAGTGCCTTAGTGCTCTAGCCCCAGCAAAGCTAAGGGACTCTGCACTTCTGCAGCCTTTCATCTAAGCCAGTGTAGTAGTGTCTTTCCAGTTTGTGGCAATTTTTCCTCTGCTCCCACGCTGTTGGCCTCATGACCTTGCACCTACAATGCCCGATACTGTTACGGCAGGTTCTCGTGGGAAGCAACTATCGCTCACAGGAGAAATGCTTCACTCTCCCTCACTAACATTTCTATTGCAAATCTTAGTTTATACTAACAAAAACCAAGTACAGTGCACAAGGTGGCTAACAATCACTTCAACTCTCAATAAACGCTATCCAATTATATGTGTGCACAGAGACTAACAGCTCACCAACACACACACTGAGCATTT
Organism: Merops nubicus; assembly: GCF_000691845.1. NCBI lineage: Eukaryota > Metazoa > Chordata > Aves > Coraciiformes > Meropidae > Merops > Merops nubicus. Next base: position 37,516 of record NW_008617244.1, on the reverse strand, counting down.
GTTAGCATGCTCTAACCAATGCCAATACCATCACACAGAGGAAAAAAAACAACAGAAATTATGAGCAGGACCTGATGAAAACTCTATACCACTAGGGAAGAAGTGTGGCCAAAAAGTTGACCTTGCCGTTACATTGCCACCTGCTACACTGCAGAGAACTCCAGAGTAGGGCATTCACCTGGGACCCCACTACTGTTCTTCCCCAGATGGCTACTGGGGAGTTTTCTGTGCCCTTCTCCTTGTTCTCCCTCAATTTTTCCTCTGAAAAATAACTTTCACTCTTAGAACCAATGCATGCTATCAGTTATATATTACTAAATCCATAAACCTGTTGCATCCTGCTTTGTGCTCCACCCACTCCTAGATAGATATCTAGACTGACCTGTGCAGAAATTCCTGTCCTTTGTGGTAGGCATGGATTGTGGAGAGGCCCTGGATGCTAGATGTAATATGAGACAGGAATGGAGACTGTGTGATGTTGTCCAGACGCTTGAGCTCTCGAATAAAGACTCTGGAAGGAAAGAAGCACTTTTAAGTGACATGTAGGACCACGGTATGCTAACCACTACCTTGATGCCTGTATACTTGAAGAAGCCTATGTCCTTATGAACACATCAGAGTATCTCTACCTTTAGTCAGAGCAGCTGGTGCACTTACCTAGACACCACATGCAGAACTGTGAACAGGACAATGAGGGGCCCCACTGCCACCAGGAACCAGGGGAAAACCCCTGAAATCACCCCCACGCAGAAGAACACAAGGATGACATTCTGGATGAACATTTCTGCTTGAAATGGCAAACGAACATCAACTGGGAAAGTTGGAAGGAAAAGAGGAAGATCTTGAGTACAGAAAGCTAAAACAACCTATGTAAAGCAATTCAGTCCAGCTGTACATCACTGACAAGGACAGTGATTTCTCATGGCTTATTCAAATTAAAAACATACATTTTCATTAGGCGTGCTTTTATCTTCAGAGATGCTGGTAGTGTTTCCAATTATTCCCACTTGCAGAACCAGCACTGATTCAACTCTGACCTAATTAATCCCTTTGCTGCACATCAGCTTCACCCTGACACTCCAGGCTGCCCCCGCATTAACTGCCGAGAGTCTGCTAAGAGTCCATGTGCAGTACAAAAGCATTTTGTAGGTACAAAAGCATGTTTTCTTCTTTATAAAGGAAGAGACAGACTTGAAGTATCAGCTGCCTTCTAAAACCATAACTAGGTATATCCCAATTCCTGCCTTAATACCAGCACAAGTTTGGCAATAGATACAGGATACCACCACCCTTACACCAGAAGACTGGTGAGTATTAAGGAGGTAACTCAGAGGTCTGAATGTGGAATTTACGGCTCATAGTGAGAGATACCTTCATCCATGTCTTTGGAAAACCTGTTGAGAATCCGTCCAGTGGGTGTAGTGTCAAAGAACTCCATGGGGCTACGGGGAATCCGTAGGAAGAGCTCATCGTGGAGCCTTGAGGATGCTCTGAGAGTTCCCTGACAATGCAGAAAACATTGCAGCATTATGAAAGGATATTTGCCTTCTTGTCACTGCCCCTCCCCTGGGGACCAAAATAATATTCTCATTTTCTCTCTGAAAAAAATCATAAGATTTTTTCTTGCATTCTCATCTTCCAACCAGTAGAAAGAAGCTATTAATTTGGGCAGAAGTTTAACAAAAAACATGGCGAAGCCCCAAGAGACAACTCATGGGAACTTCACAATCCATGATCTGACTTCCTCTCATTCAAAATCTGTCTTGGGACCAGAAGAACTACAGTGACAGCAATATGCAAAAGGGGCAGGGAGGAGAGTAAGAAGAACAGCAGCGTTGGCACATACCTTTACAAAGACAACACCACGAACAGCCTTCAGGATCAACATAACTGCCATAGACAGTGCATAGATGCCAGCGTAGTAATGCATGTGAGGGTTATCTTTCATACTGTTGCTAATGACAGTATCATTTCCCAAAGTCACACTGGTGTTCTGCAGAAAATGCAAGGTACCAGTGAATAGTTAAGACAAGGATTGATCACATACACATTACACATGGAAGCATTTAACTGTCCTCTGCTCCCCCCTCCCCACATTTTACACCTCTTCTTTAAATAAAGTACTTCAGTGATCACTGAAGACTTCAGAAAGTTCTCCCGAGCAGAGATACTTGACTTGCAGATCTATAGCCAAGGGGTACAATACCAATACCTACTTCACTTGATTCCTAATCTCTTATTTCATGCTTATCATTTCTTGTGGTGTTCCGAACAGTAACACATGCTTGTATAGCATCACTCCTATTACACAGCAATATTCACCTTGGATAGGTTGTACATTGTCTTCGTAAAAAGTTATTTTCTGCCAGTATGCAGTAAATTCTTTACTGTCACACTACCATACAGTCTCTTTTTTTTTTTAATCTTTAAGTATGTTTCAAGACCTCATTCCTTATGTTAATATTATTGACCATTTGTATTTCATTATTTCTTCTGAGGTTATTAGTTTGCTCTCCCCTCCCCACTCAAAAAAATAACTTGCAGATATATTTAAATCTTTAAATGCAACAAGACTTGGAATCAAAGCCCCTGGAGCGAGAGAAGTCCCAAGCCATCCCAGGTCACTGTTTTCAAAGCAACAACCCAAAGTCATTTGAGTTAAAGCTATATGCTTTAACAAGATTATACTGTTAGATGTAAGGTCACGTTCAAACAAAAACCTGCACTAAAATGAGTAATTCTTCCTACAGCTTGTTGGCAACTTTCACATTTTCACTTCCTTTTCTTAGACTAACCAAAATAAGGAACAAGAGGGCAGTATAAAACCACATGAGCTATTATGTCTCTCTCTCTCATGGAGCTCTCTTATTCTTGGAGAAGAACTCTCTAGTGAGACCACCTCCTGGGGTGTAAACAAGCCTTACAACTTGCTTAAATTAGGAAGCACCATTTGGTCTCATAAGAACACTTTAGTCTAGGAGAGCAATCCCCCTGCCCATTAGACATGAGAGAGTTGAAAAGCTATTTATCTTACTCCACTGCCTTGCTTGATCCAGAAACTCAGCCACCAGTTGCTAAAAGCTGTACTGCCCACATTCAGCACAAACAGTGCCATGATGAGAAGGAATGCAAAGGGGCCTCCAGCTGCCTGAATGTAGATACCATAAACAGACCAGGGGACAGAGCCTTTGCCTTTCTCTTCCAACTGCACCAACTGGCCTGTGAAACAAAAGAGAGTGAGGAAAAGAAAGCTGTTCATGAAACTTCTGGAAGCTTGTGAACATACATGAAACTACAATCATTTCCAAACTGTACAGTGTACTTTCAGAAACAGACAACTTAATACACAGAACTCAATGGTTCAAACAGTTTTTAAAAAGGTCACGTTTCCTCTGCAGAATCACTCATGTCATGGTATGTCTGTGAAATAATAGGCACAGACTTAAATATTAGGCTGGTATTAGCCTTACTATTGCTTTTTAAACCCTGCAGAAGTTCAAAGTTAACGCTGGACCGAGAACACCACAAAACAGAGGTCAGATCTTCCAATTCTTCATACATTAATGCTATGTCCTGCCTAGGACTCTGCAAATACCAAGCAATACACATTGCCCTCTTACGACAGGAGGGAGAGGTGGTGTGCTGAGACAGGTTCTACAGGCTCCTTTGTGCTGATGGCACCTGACCAGCTGCAGCCTGATTGAACTCAAAAAAACTGTGCAGGCACTCATGTTTAATGAATTAATTAATGTTCTTTGCCCACTGCCTGTGTCCTATCAACACCACTGAGTGCCCAGGACTTGAGAGGTACATTTATAATACATTTTGAAAGCAAATATTTTGAGCTTATTGATGTATAAAATAATTACAAGCCAGAAATCTGATTACATAGTTACCCTCTTCCTTCTTTACAACTTTCTCCTTCTTCACAGACCCTGTTTTGGTACTTTTATCCTGGGGTCTTTTCAGTGAACTGTTTGTGTTCTTCTTGATATTAATCTGTAGGAAAACAATGACACTAAAAAACCCAGAGTCATTTGCTTTGGCATTTTTATATCTGAACCCAAAATTTTTATAAGCTGCCTCCTAAAGACAGACTTTCATTCATATCAAGGAGGATATTAATTTTGCTGCTGTTACAGATGACTGCCAATTCTGGTAGATTAAATTCTCCTCCTCTAATAACCTGAACTGCTACCGCTCTGTACTGGTAGTGTGCAAGATTCATTTCCAGAATCAGTGACACTATGTGCATATGTGATAGAGGAGTGACATCCCTACTACCGAGAGAAAGGTACAATCCTCCTGTCCCTTGTAAAAATAACTCACAATTTTATTACAAAGCTTTTTTTCCACCCAAACTCTCTAGTACTTCATGCAGGAAAGCTCTCACAAAATGTCTCCAAGGACAAAGTCAAGTTAACTTATTTTCCAGAAATGAAATGTCCAAACACTGAACTGCATGCACAATTACTGTTCTAAATTCAGCTATCCTCTTACTACCCATTCAGAGACAGCTGGCATTAGCTGAAACCCCCTACACAGCATCTTCAGGGTCCTCTTCCCACACCACACGTGAGAAGAGACCTCTCACACACATCAGACCACACAGATTCTGACTTTACCATCCATTTCTCCTTATCCCATCAGGAATTCAAATTAATGCTCTTTCGATGAGCTAGTGTTTAGAGATAGAGTCAAGGCCAGCCAAGAATGCAGACTGGAGAATCTCATGTTAACTGTTTTGACATTAATCTTAAAATGGCAGAACTATAATCTTCATGCCTCAGAAAAGATATGCAGAGGAATGTACTACATTCTTTTGCTTCTTTCACTAGCATCTCCCAGAAGAAAATCTCACCAAGCACCTTTTATATCTGTATATTTACCTCAGTGCTACCTTGTCAGAAACTTACTTTTTAAAAAAATGTCTGCAACTTGCCAATAAAGAGCCTTTCATCTAATGAAAAAAACTGTTGCTGTGCTTTCCCAAGAGAAAATGCACACAAGACTTACAGAAGTAAATCAGCACTAAATAAAAAGCAGCAAAGTTGCTTACTGCAAATACTAACTTCAGGAAGCAAAAATGAGAAAGGTGGGGAAAATTAAGTTGCTGAAAATTTAAATCCACCTCCTACTGAATGTTTTTTGCTATTTTCTAAATTTACATTTTTGCCACTGACTAAAATATTAGAGCACAAATCTAAGTTTGCATTTACAGACGTCGTTTCATAACAGAACCAGTGTCAAGCAACTATTTTTTCCTCAAAAAAAAGCATTTTCAGCTACATTTCCAAAAAACTATCACATCTAACTTTTGTCAAGTTGCCTTGCTTCTCCAACATCTGTTACATCCTATGTGAAAAAGTATGTGAAAACAAAAGAGCAAGAAGTTTTTCAGACAAAGGTTGGTCCACATCTGTGTTAATCTGGAGGTAAATTAAGAAGTGAGGTGTACAATAGACAGACAAACTCCTGGCTCTAAGCGTCAGAGGAAACAACACATTGCTTTCATGTTCAACTCATGAGCTCCTTGTCTGTCCCCTCTACTACACATTCCCTAAATATGAACCCTAACAAAGCACAGATTACTCTACAGGAAATCTACTGGCCAGATCAACACATGACCATGTGAACTTGTCGTCCAACATGGCATTTGGCTCACTTCATCAGAAAAATCATAATTCAGAGCACTTTAAAATGAACAAGTACCTCAATATGTGGTGTTTCTCCCAACTGAAGGTTATTAAAAATAGTTGCATAGTCCCCATTTAAATTCATCAGTTCCTCATGACTTCCTCTCTCAGTAATGCAGCCTTCTTTCATGAAGATCACTTCATCACAGTCAACAAGATACTGGAGAAAATGGCAGTAAGAACAAGTCTTCTATCATTATGTCCAATGACCAGACACACTCCCACACAATCCTTTTCAGTGATTTATAGACATTTGCACACAATACACCTCCTCTGAGGTAACAGCCATCTGTTTTTCAAAGGTCCTGCATTGTCTACAGTGTCAGGATTACTCTCACCATCCACAAATAAAAGTTTTTACATTCTATCAAAACAAATCTGTTATGGAAGACAATTCGGGATACTTAAACACTGCAAATAATGATATACTAAGTATTAATACTTCTATGCACAGAAGACTACATCCATCCTAATTTCCCGACACCAAACCTAAGTCTTTTTAATGTAATTAATTAGCGTTATAGAAAATTAGCAGAAGTGTTTTTGAACAAGGTGTTTATTTCTCTGGTCAATTTTCTTTAGCCAAATGTTACCAGTCCAGATCAGACACCAAGCAGCACAGGTATCAAATAAGGAATTAGATTGTTCTCAGAGCATATTTGCAAGTATAAAGTTTGTAAATACAAACCACGCATCCTATAGATGGATAGGTTGTACTGTAACAGGTCAGGGCATAGTAATTTCCAGTATGGAGGCAAATGACCAAACCATAGTTCAAGGAATTCCAAGGAAGAAAGTACAATTCTGTGTAGTACCTGAAGCTGATGAGTGACGAAAAGGACAGTCTTTGACTTCAGGTGCTTTCTTATTGCACTGTTAAAAATGTGATTTCCAACATGAGCATCTAAGGCACTAAGCGGATCATCGAGGATGTAAATGCTCCTGTCACTGTAGAGGGCTCGAGCCAGGCTGATTCTCTGACGCTGTCCTCCACTCAGGTTAGCCCCGCGTTCACCAATCTGTGCAGACACACACCCGTTATTGCACACACTCATCATTTTATGACTACAGCACCAGGCAACACAGATATTCAGAACTCAAGAGGTGACTGGAATGAAGAAGACCATAACATTTTTTTACACATACACACCCCCCCCGCCCCGCATAATATTAATATATTATTTTTATATATATATATTCTGGTTTAGGTGTCCACTTCTTTGTGAAATGCCTTAAGAGATTTAAACTCAAGGTTAATATGCTTAAAACGTGTTGGTACTTCTTTGCTTATTTTACTCTTTTTGTATTTACAGACCCAGGCTTTCTTCTTAGCTAGCTTAAATCAAGTTCAAATAGGTGCTGTTAAGGCACAATAACTCCCGAACTGCCAACATCTGAGTCAAAAGCATGACACAGCTCTGAGTAGCCCAGGGCCTGCAATGCTAAGCTCAGCCCCAGGAGGTGCAGTGAACAGCTTGGCTAGCACACATACCAGACTGGTGTTCCCCTTGCTCCAGTCATCTACCAAACAGAACCCTGCTTTTCTCCATCTACCTATTAATTTGCTGTAAGAAAAATGTGTACCTCTGTCAGGTCCCCATTTGGAAGGATGGCCAGGTCAGGCCTTAGGCAGCAGCCATTCAACACCGTGTTGTACCTACAGAACAATTAGATAGGTAGTAAGAACACTTGGTTTCCCCCCGGCAAGTATCTAGCTAGTACAGCACAGTCACTTCCTACACTAACAGCAGACATTCCAGCAGCCTAAAACAAATTATCTGCCTTGGATTTCCAGGAGGATAATAATCAGTCACCTACTTTTGAAATACAGTGCAAGTAAGGAGACAGTTTCTATCCAGAGATAGCTATCACAGGCCACAGGGAAGGTCCCTGCTGTGAGAGGGCCGTGGAAGGTGCCAGTACATTACAATCAGCAGTTGTGTTTAAAGAGGGCAAGGTCTGGACAGCAAGCGCAAATGACACTTCAGTGCTGCTCCAAAGCAGCTGCTAAAAACAGAATCAGACAGTCCTCCAGCATGAGCTACAGCTCTCAATGCAGATACAGACACACTGACAGCCATCAGCCACAGCAACCGTGTGTGAAGGGAGGCAGGCTCTTAGATGAGACTTATGTCTCAAAGACAGACTATAAGGATACACAGGCTTTAACTGCAGTGTGCTCTGCACTACGTTCTCCAATGCTTGGCCTAAGAATCACTAAGCTTTCATGAAAATCGGCAAACAGTTCTGACAAACCTTTCTTCGTCATATTCCTTGCCAAAAAGAATGTTGTCCCGAAGTGTAGCATTGAGAATCCAGGCCTGCTGGGCCACGTATGCAAATGTTCCACTTACTGCAATGCTACCCTCCAACAGGGTCATCTGAAATTAAAGATAAAGTGTGACACTATGCTACTCCATGTTTAGAACAGACTTCCTTCTACAGAGTACAAGGGAGTAGAAGAATGAAGAGCAGAAGTAGTGAAAAGAGAATTTCTCACCTGTCCTAAAATTGCTGACATAAGTGATGTTTTTCCACTCCCCACACTGCCACAAATTCCAACAAGTTTTCCCTAGACAGAAAAAGAATAAATTATGGTAATCGTTTCCTACATTCTCCATCCCTTTCAGAATCTGGACTACCTTCAGTCCAGCTGGACATTAATGACAGCTGAAAAAGTACAGAACAGAGAAAGACAGTATTTTAACGCTGAAACAATAAAGGGTGAATAGTATCCCACAGTGGCCTAAAACTGAATCAACTCTACAGATAAAAACTAACATATTTCAAGATCAGCTTCCTTTTGGGCTTGATACAAGCCCAGAGAATGTTTCACTCAGCCAAAAGCACTGAGACCTGCCTGAACAGAATACACCAAGATGCTTTTGAGAGTGGTAAGGAAAGACAAAGAGGCAAAGACTGAAAGAAAAGGAGAATTTAGGATATAGGGGCCTAGGAAAACTCCCTGCCTATAAGATGCAGTTCTCTAAGAAACATGTACCAAGAAAAGGCTAAAATCCAGTAACTTTGAAGCATTTCTCTGCAATAAAATGAGTGGGTTGTTACCCACATTAAACAATGAATTCATGAAAGGTAATTTTATTCCTTTCGTGAAAAAAGGTAAAATGGACAAAAGGGTATGAGCCACTTGTAAAACACATTATTGTCCTACTCTCATTTACAAGTTTCTGACAGAAAATTAGCCTTTTCATTTTCAAGTAACTGTGTATTCATTTTTCAAGGCTATTTTAAACTATATGCATCCTTCTCAGAAGTTTAAAATATAGGTTTTTTTCATAGTTTAAACTATCCCTCTACTCGTATGACTACAGAAGACAATTTAACAGTAGGTATCTTGTAAATGCATTTATTCCATTTCTACTATATCCAATGCTAGATGGCAAAACTTCTGTATTTGTAGGTGTCATGTAGGAAGCTCAATGCTTTTTCTTTCATGTTTTACATGCTTTTACCCATCCTGGAATAAGGACTTCAACTGCTTCTAGATTCTTGAAAATTTCTGTGTCGTCCTACTATACAAAAATTCTTAAGGAAGAAAATTGGAAATTCTTCAATGAGAAGCGCTGGTACATTCCATTAGAACACCTAATCACCTAAAATGTCCACCCACAGTACAGCTGAAACCCTGTAAAATTATCAAACTGTTGCAGGAATACACCACCCACCAATACCCCACTGATAATGCTGTTGCCCTGCTGATTCTTTAAGCTCAGTGGCTCGTATACTGTACTGAAAGCTAACCCAGCAAACCCTTCCATTCAATGGGAAAGCTTTATAACCTGCAGTTGTTTCACGGGGTGTTTGCAGAGATCTAGTTTGCTAAAATGGCCCAGCTGTTTACATCAAGATCAGACACTGCATCCTGGATACTGCAGTTGCCATGGATATTACAGGAGCATACAAAAGCAAAACGCTCCATTTCATGCGAAGCAGCTCTCTATTCCAAGGGGCAGCTAAAAATGAGGCCTTTTGAAAGCTCAGTTTTCCTCCTTTCTTCTCTTACCTTCTCTATCTCCAAGTCAATGTTGTAGAGAGTCCTCTGAAGCCGGAGATTAACCAGGTGGATGATTTTGTTCTCCTCTTCGGGGCTAGGATGGTCATCATTGTCCACCAGAAGATGGCCCTTCTGCTCTGCCAGCACAGCTTGCTGTCCCTCATTCTGCAGCTTCATTTTCTCTTTCTTGCCTTTGGTGACTTTCTTGTCTTTTTTCACTTTGGGGGTCAACTTTGGTGAGCTCTGGACGCTGGCGTGGGAGAAGTCCCAAGCCAAGGTAGCATTTTTCACCTCTATCGCGGTGTGAGGATTGGCTGGTTTTTTCTTTATCATATGAACCTCTTCCATTAGAAATAAACTCTGATAGGAGTTGTGAGAGAGGTGTAAAGATGAGACACCTGATCAAGACTGGGAGACAAGCCTATGGCACACTCACGCAGCAAAACACACCAGGCTATATAGCAGGAGGAAGCTGAAGAGCAAAAGGTAGCTCATTAGTGTAAACTAACTCCAGGCCTGCTAAGTGGCCGGGCCATTCCTGGATGTGGTGGAAGCACTTAGATACACTAAGACTTCTACAGAACTGCAATATTCTGGATGTGGTATGAGAGGGGCTTATTCTTTTAACACCGTTTGGAACTGCAGCTCTGTAACTTCCAGATTAAAAACACATGAGTAGAATACATGGGTTGGAAAGGTCACTTTAAGGGAAAGTAACTCACTTGGCCTGCATACAAACTCATTATGGAAGGAAATGGAATGACTTTTAACATCAGATTTTACGTTTCAACTTTTCTGTTGGGAGAAAGACATCTCATACAAATTTAGCTGACCTATCTTGGGCTGCTCGATGATAAGAAGTAAGCCATCAAGTCCGTTGTATCATGTTTTCCACCACATCCATAAGTATTTACAATCAACACAGATTAGGAAGAGGTTTTTCCACACAGTTTAATTACAAGATAAAATGTTTTCCACTTGCACAATTTATGTTTTGAACTGAGAAGCCTTTTGTCATTAAAGACTTCTCAATTCTTGCTTTATTTACTCTGCAATTGCTACGCCTGAATCATACTTTCGTAAGAAAGCTCATACTCAGTTACAGAGACAAGAAATCACTTACATTTTTACCATCCTGTTAGCGTGTTCTCACCTTGTTTTACACTCCCTACACAGACCACACTGTTCACGGTCAAACTGGGAGATATCACAATATCCCCTCCCCTCTCCCCCAGCCTCAACTCCCTTTAGTGCATTTGGATTTAAGGAAGCCTGATTTAAGGTGATTCAGAAGATGGAAAAAAATGCTCAAAAGCAATGGGATCTCAGAAACAGTTTTCAGACCCCATTCTTCTCACAACCACTCAGGTCTGTTTCATGAATGCATCACACAGAATCCATACATCTGCCAATGTTTGTGGAACCCTATCTGGACATTTCTACAACATGCAATGCACTATTGTCTTCAAGAGAAGATAAAATAAAGGCCTGTCCTCTGAGTTCATAGTAAAGTACACACAATGTATTCACTTCATAGGGACTGAAGGATGAGATAGGATTGTTTGTTATAAGGGGTTTAAATTTTCTGCCATAGATTCCATTTCATCAGATCACAATTGTATTTTGCTCATGTAGAGTTCAATCACTTAATCTGGTCTGGAAATACAAAACCTCAGTTTTCCATGACTACAAGTAAAACTCTACTGGTTTGTGCAAAGCCGCCTACGTAACACATGACATTTCCAAGATGTGTTTCATTAGGAAAACATGAAATTTCACTGCAGACACGTTGTACTGTCTTTACATGCAGATGGTACTGAAAGCAAGTTTTAAGTATTATTATACTGTGAGCCACCTACTCTTGCATTCTTTTACAGTGGCCAGCACCAAAATCCTAAATCATTAAATAAGAAAATTTTCCTTTGGTATTATCTTAAACTTCCAATATTCTTTTACTGATTTCTCGTTTGCAGAACCAAATGATTTGGAGTGCATGATCCATCACCTTCCAAGAGTTCCTTTAGTATTTGTTATGCACACACAACACACCACACTTACAGTTAAAACTGCAAGGTTAAATGACTGCTTACCTTAAATCTGTCAACAGAAACAGATGCTTCAGATAGAGATTTCACTGAGAAAGGTGTTACTTTTAGAGCAAAAGTCATTGAATTGAAGACAGTGACCACTGTGAATGCCTAAAAATGAGACGAGAATCAGATTTGGATCTGATCTACTAATAGCTCCAACTTTCTAAAAGCTGAAAAGTCACAGCAACAGTTCCAAGCCATAGGAAAGGCCTACAGTCCAAGAATAACCATTTAAATATTCAACATATTCTCAAACACCAGAGAACATAGATGTACTCAACTCTTTCTCCAGTGTTTTTTAACAGACCAAGACAGACATCTTCAGTGATTGCAGTCTGCCAAAAGCATCAGCTAGCAAATTCTGCATTACCCCATTACTTGTGAAGACCCAAGTCCAAATCCTGCTGCAAGACATTTGTGCTGTTTGCAACCAAGCACACCATAAAACAAAATCAATCAGTAATGCCAATGCCCTGTCTGCAAAGGAAACAGAAGCACTCACATTCAGCTCAAAACCTGTGCAGGGGAAGGTCAGGACTGAAACAGCACTGAGAGCGTTTTGTGCAAACTCTAAGTTCACATCTGCTGCTGTCACACGTGCCAGATGTTCACCTCTGTGAGGAAGGCTACAGCCTGGCCACACAGGCACAGCCACAAAGCAAAGAGTACAACGAAGGGAAATGGCTCAGCAGAAAAGCCACTGTAGCAATACTGTAAAGAGTATTTTCAACACTGCAGGCGTTACCTGAGCTGCTGTAAGATCATAGCCAAGGATCATGTGGACAGAAAAGGTCACCACGCTGGCAATGACTACAACTATTGGAGCCACACCCACAGTGATGCTCTGGAAGTAGCCTGCACGTTCCAAGATTTTACGTTCTTCCTCACGAATTTCTAGAAATATCAATAGGAGCAGCACAGTTGAGGCATGATTTGGGGGTTAACACATGTAACAGCCACTATAGTTACTGAGTAAGAGAGGTTTAACTGTACACTTTAGCATTTGTCACATTATATAACTTCTCCTAAAGACCACAGTTACAAAGAAGTAAACTATAATGGTCTGTAAATCTCCAAAAGAATAGAGGTCTTTTTTATTTTAAAATGGAGCAGCCAGCACTTTTATTAAACAATTAAAAAAATGGAACAAAGTTTTAATGGTCAGTGCCAAGCCACAAACATCATTATGCCAGAAGGTGAAACTTCAGAAGGTCTGTTTGTCCAACCCATCATGCATAATAAACAGAAAACCTGAAGGATGAAAGGGTCATTACACTACATGCACAACAACATCTGTGGTACTAAGCTTGGAGGCATCTCCAAGAATGCAGAAATGGGGCATCTGCACAAAACAGAACATTTACAGATTGTGTGAACTCACTTTGAACATTCTGAGAAAACGGTTTGACCCAGGCATACATTTTAATGAACTTAATGTAATTAAGAACTTCATTCATCTTTTGCACACGCTCATCTGTTGTTGATACACATTTTCTTCTGAAATAAGCTGTGAGGCGTGACACAAACATCTGAAACAGAAGACAACATCATGCAATGTTAATGGCAACTCAAAAAAAACAAACACATTTAACTCCTCCCAATTACCAGAGAAAGCCAATTTTGAATCTCAAAACGGGATTCAGGGATGAGGCAAGGCAACTTGTTCTAACATAGAAGTCTGTCTGGCTAGAAACACTACTCATATCCTCTCATCCCACCTTCACTGAGCACTAGACTCATGACAGCAAGTTTCAACGAAAATAAAACTTGTGAAAATAAAGGTGTGTGCTTTTTCCAACACTGAATAGTACCAGATCTGTTAAACTTTCTGAAACACAGACTACAAACACATTAACCTAAGGACACACCAAGTTGACCCTCATGGCAAACAAACAGCAGGACCTATTTTAGCCAACCTTTTGACCTGTTCCCATAAGGCAAAAGGGCACGCTGTACTTTGCACAGTCAGATTCATCTCGACCATATGCCAGTACTGTACGAAGGTGGTAGAGTTCTAACATATTTACTAAACCAATCTAAAAATGTATGGCTGTTCACGTTTCTACATATCTGCCACTCCTACATTCATTGCATTCCTGGTCGGAAATTCAAACCCAACATGTTATTTCAAGAAGTTTTCAGATCCTTGCCCTTCCTCATACTCCTGCAACCTCCTTTGAAGTCCCCATCAAAAGAGAAAGACGGGTAAAAAGAACTGCAAAAGAAGATAAAACTCCACTCCTCATTCTCCTCTCTAAAATATAGTTCCCATTATTTTAAACCTTACTGTTGGCCAGATAAATTGAACCAAATTGGACCTCACAGTATTCAGCCTCCATGCTTTTTGCAATTTGAATGATGAAAATAGCAACATACACCTTCAGCAGCTTTACACAGCATTTTAGAGGCAAGAAGATTTTAGCTTGAACAAGCCTATTTCACAGCTCAGCCTAAGCAGAGGCAGGAGTAACTAATGGAGAACACCCTCTTCCAGATGTACTGCTTTTTAACATCTTTTGTTAAATTAGGAGCGATGTGCTCCCACAACACTGAGCTTCTGTACACAAGCTGGGCCCTTGTCTTCCTAACCTCAGCTAATACTAAACAGCATTCTGCAGTTTAATTTAGCTAAACATCTATCTCAATGAGATTATCAGCTTTCCTGTTTCCATTTTCTAATTTTATAATTTTGAGGTTCCCATTTCCTAATTTCTGCTTTATATACCATATTTAGAAACACCTTCAATAACATGCAGTGCCACAAACAGGCTAAATCTAGCACATTTCAACACCACCTATTCAGAACTACACACGGCTGACCTAATAAAAATGAAGCAAGTCTTAACTCTTTGCAACCTACCATTGCTGGGTAGAAAAGGATGAAGACAGCAGAGCCCAAGAAGCCTGTTGGACCCAGAATGATCACATTATAAACCATTCCTAAGATGGCCACAATAGGGCCGCCAGCCAACAAACTGCCAACTGCTGCAGCTTCAAACATCCTTTGACCATCATTGGAACACACATTTATGAGCTGAAAAATACACGTAAGAGTTTATTTAGATTTCAGGCAGAGCTCAAAGGAATATATTGTATATCCCTGTTCAGACTGTAATTTCCAAAATGATGCTCATCTTACCTCTCCAAGAGACTTCTCCTTGATGTTCTTCAGCTTCAGAATTTTCTTAAATGCCATTGTCAAGATTGCTCCACGCAGTCTAACCCCCGTGCGGTAATTCAAAGCCCAGGTTAGCGCGAGGGACCAAGATCGCACTATTTCCGTCATAAAGATGCCAAAAACTAAAAACAAGCTGTACTGCAGGTTGGACTCACTCTGTTGGGTATACTCCAAAAGATGTTTCACAACGAACGCCTAGAGGAAGGAAGGCAAGCTTGCGTGAACATCCCATCATCCCAGAAGACCATGCAACAACTTTATGTTAAGTTAGAAATAAGTAGGCTACTTTGCTTTTAGAAGAGCCGTTTGAAATAGAAAGCATCTTCTTTCTAGAAGTAAAAGGTGTCAATACAAGAAGTACTGTAACAAAGCCCTGCTGAGAGCCAAGCACTGAGTCAAATTTAGTAAGTAAAAGAGTTTAATTTGGAACCACGTTCCTCGCAGCACGCTTCTAATCCTCCGTGTCTTCTAACTTAACATAAATCTGTCCGTTAGCTGAAAGCAATGCATTATCATATAGAAGAGTTTTAAAATATAGTCACTACTTAAACATCTGCGCACATTAAGAAACATTCCTTTACGTGACATTAAGACCTTTTTTTTTTTATTTTATCTTTGGTTTGCTTCAAACGTGCTTATTTGATAAAAAGGAACAATGTACCTACAGTTGTAGAGGGGAAGAGTGAGAAGGACATTTGCAAAACATTCCTGGAAATAAACATCAGCAGTTTAATAGTAAAGAAAAAAACAAGCAGAAAGCACAAGGTACGCAAGACCACAAACCATTGGGGACACAGGAGAAAAAAAAAAAAAAGACAAAAAATTAACCATTCGATCCCTCCCCGTACCCTCTCCCCCCAAAAACATAAACACTTTACCTCAGGAATCACATTTCAAACATCACCTGCAGAAAGAGGACAGCCCCCAGAATCACCAACTCCCACCTCCAGCTCTTTGTGCTCCAGCGACACAATATAACAACATACAACTCACAATCACCAGCAATATTAAATACTACTGACTGTGAAAAAATAGGCTTTTATTTGAAAAGCGCCATCTTAAATGGTGACATCTCAAAAATACTGTACAATAGTTAGAGCATTGTATAAACATACAATCTGCACATACAGGGTAATTATAAAGGCCTAATATCTAACAGTCTTAACCTCTAACACAACTAGATTTGAAGCTACAGGCAAACTTATAAAGATACAAAAACAGAATAGTATTTGTTCATGAAGTCCAAAAGAAGTCAGGCTTGCAGGTACCAACAGAGGAGGCTTCTGAGGCTGCACAAATTCTGAAATCTGGTTTAAAAAGTATCCTACAGTAAGGCTTCACAGACAGCAAAAGATTTCCTAGAAAGCTTTTCAACACATGATGCTTTTCGATACTGGTGCCTTTGATATGCTAGTACAGAGCTGAGAATTACCTTTGCCCACAATAAAAAGCAACCAAAAAAAAAATTTAGACCAAAGAAAATACTTGAGAAGCTTTTTGCATTATAGTCCGTTGAAGTCCTCTTGGCTAAATCGGGTTGTGCAAATAAGAGTTCTGTATAGCTTGAAGAGAGAGGAAAAAACCAAAACCCCACCACTTCAGCAAAGGTATTGATAGTTATAGCCCAGCACCAGATAACAGAAAAAAATGGAGATCAAATTCATCTTTCTGAGGAAAATAATTCTGCACGACAGAACCAAGGAAACATGCTGTAAATAATTTTGTTCTTTCTTTTTCACAGGTGTGAATTAAAGCCAGATGTCCATCAGGTTCTAGAATGGCCACTGAGAAAATTTACATACCGATGCCTGAAGAAATGTGAAGAGCTCACATTCACAGATCTACTGCATTCCAACTTTCTCCTTACTTGGACTTTTTTTACATCAACTGTTTGGACCACAACTGCATACAGTTAGTTTGCAGTTACTAAGGAGATTACTGACTTCTTTTTCCAGTATTCAATCCAACATATGCAACTGAGTCACTGAGCAATTGGGGTAAAAATCCCCCTTTTTCCTCACGAGCTGTAACTCAGCATGGTCGCAGACTGGCAGCATTTTCTCGCACGCCACAGCATTGCTGAAAGTCTCCAAGAGAGGATGTATAAAGATAGCAGATGTTTCCTGGGGTCTCATTCCTCCCAAAACTTTTTAGTGCCATTTTTCAGCACTGATTTATAGATTCAGCGTCTCCCATGATGAAATAGAGACCAACTTACGTTATACCCCATTTTTTTTCTTTTCCCCCAGAAGAAAGAAAAGAGGAAACAGCAGATTAAAGAATTTTGAAAAGGGAGAGGAAAATTCACACAGAATTAACATTTACATCCAAACACATACTATTTGAATTCAAACTAGTTTAATGACAAGGATCCAGTATAAAGTTAATTACAAAAGAAGAAAGTTACAGTACAAAAACTAAAAAGCTATTGGGAAAAAGGAATTCCTGTGACTATGACCATAGTAGCTGGTCCTAGCTGCTCGGCTGTCTTAAGCATTCCCATTGAATAAACATTACCTTACCTTTGCTCTTGGCGTTGGCTCTGCCCAGCAGGACTGTCTCATTCTGACGCAGAAAACAGCCATCCTGAAAATTCTAAAGAACAGCTTCTGTCACTGGCCCCACTGCAGAGCCGGCATCCCCGCTGCAGCCAGTGTGCCACAGCACAGGGCAGGCTGCAACTGGAGCCAACTGGGAAATTGGGGAACTTACCTCCAGTAGCTTACCACTCCCCCCTCCAATAACTGACCAAACTGTCAAGCTGTTCTCCATTAAGATAGCAAGTTTCCCCATCTCCCAAACAGGAAAAATAGCTCTGAACAGTTGCAAACACGTACATTGTTCAGACCTGGAGTTAAACTGATTATGCTCAGTAATTAAAAAAGCTTCTTTGCTCCTCAACCCAACCTTTTTTTAAAAAGTTTTGATAGCTGATCGAAAGGCAGCAAATATTCACTGGAGATAAAAAGCATCTCACCTATACTAGGACATTATGATGGTTATTACAAAGCAGTCTGACACACGCAGCTGTCTCAGCAGGTTACAGGTCTGGATACTGTGCCAGACGCAAGATTCATCAAAATTTTAAAAAGGAAGACCCTTGAAGGATCTATCAGATGTAAAAAGAACCCCAACACACAGGAAGGCTGCAACAACTCCTTTTCAGTTATAACCATCGCAATGCTCATTAGCAAAGCCACAGCTGTTGGCTGGCATTTCAAGGTCACAGGCATTCAATCAAAATTTTTGAAGTTTAATATAGTGTTTAACTCCATTTTTATAATTTTCATCCATACATGAGGTCAAGTGAAGTGCTTTTCCTGATCTCCCTTTTCCACCTTCAGGTGACTGAAAGGGTGCAACAATACAAGAAAGCACTGATACTTCTGAGGAGACAGCATAGGCATCTCTATGAGGCATGCCATTTTTAAAAACAGGGAGGAGGGATGGTAAAGACTCTTCATGCCAAATAATGGAACTAAGAGGGAATTGTTCCTTATTCAGAGAAATGAATAAGGTTGCCTGTAAATGGGCAAATGCCTATAGATAATTTTAAATTACCCCAAATGAGCATCAATTGCAGTGGTAGCCCCATTTAATTAAGTTGGTTTGTTTTTCTCCTGCCCCTCCTTCTCTCATTCAGCAGTTTAGCCAAGAAGCTGAGAAAATTACACTACAGAAATTAGGGGCAACCCTGCTGCAAGTTCTTTGCTATAAAGCAGCAGATAAAAGCATCTGCTAAAGCCCTGCAGTGAAACAATGACAGAAGCTCTTCTTGGGGAAAGCTAGTGCTGTTAAAACCTTAATCATGATTTACTGTTAATTACCAAAGTATGTTCGTTTTTTTTTTTTATAATAAAAGCTAATATTAATTATTATCAAGAAAACACCACAGAAACATTTATTGTTATTCATATCACATGAAACAAGGCAAACTTTAAACAGGCTTAAAAAGCAGAACATCATTTTGATAAGACATTTAAAAACAGGAAAACATTTTAAAAAGACATTTAACCTAACAGTGCACCCAAGTGTACTTACCCAAGAAATGAACCTTCAGCTTACCAGCACACTGAAACATGTACTACTAGCAGTAACACTGCTCCTACTCCTCAAGGGAAATGTGTAGAGAATAAATTTAGTCAAAATTTCAACTGTAAATCTGCACAGCACGTGCAACAAACAGGTGACAAAAAATGGTGAGAATGTCAAGTCCCATATGTTGTCATCTTCATTACGACCCATAGCAACAAACAGCAGCAGTTCCTAGAGGCAACAACATCCTCTAACAACTCTATGTGCAACCTGTCTGATCATTCCCTGGAGGATCAGTGAAGGCTATATCCACAGACTTCTTCAGACCTGCTCACATTAGTTTTTAAGTAGTGCTCTAATATTTTCGTTCCACTTCTTGAAGACAGTGCTATTAATGCCAATAACCTAAGATGAGTGTTTTATAAGAATGAATGTTATTCCAAGATAAATTTACAGAATTGAAAAAAGAAAAAAGAAAAACATTAAAAGACCTGCACATAAGAATTTTATGCAAAAAGACATACCCGTTAAGCAAGAACTTTAAACTATACTCAAAAGCGAAGAGAAAAAAACAAGTGTGCATTTCCTTCAAGATACCTGAACTCCCCCTCCCTTCCCCAAGAACTTGCCTCAGTTTTCAGCAACTGATCCACCAGCTGGAGGAAACCTAGCTTGGATTATTGAATCACTCTGGAGTTTTGCCCCAGAATTTCTATCTAGTCAAAGCATTTATGTGATTCTGCAATGAAACCTTAAGATTGCACAGTTGGCCATGAGATGGAGGCCCCTGGGGTTGTTAAGTAAAGGATGGGTATTACTTACTGGTCCACTGAAACCCGCGAGCTGGGTGATCATCAGACACACTATGGAAATGATGAGCCTGGTGCGGCAGAAAATCCACACAACCCGCCGGAGAGAAGCATCATCAGGCCCACTCTCTTTCAGTTCCTCCTGCCACAACCTCTCCAGCCTAAGAACAGAAGCCTGGTGTTATACATTTTTCACCACAGGACAAGGTACAATTTTATAGGTATTTCTTTGTGAAAATTCCAAGTACTTCCAAGCTCAGAGCAATAAAGTTTACTAGATGCCAAGAAAAATAAATATGTGGTACACTCTGTGAGGGAAATGGAGATATCTGCATTGTGAAATATGTATGTTGTGTTACTTCTACAGAAGAGAGGGATGAAAAACACAATGCCTTTTGCTTTTCGCTTTGCCTGGAATCTCTTTGGCAATTTTAACATGCTGACTTGTCACAGTCTTTCCTTGCTGATCTGACAGAAGAGTTGTGGAGTCAAAACATAAGAAAAACTCTCATTAACCGTAAAAGGTTAGCCTGATTGCAGGATCTGACCCATATTCAAATCACCTTGCTACTGTAAGTATTACTTTTCATTATTTTAACAGAAGATTTTTTCCAGCATAGACCTGAAAAATAACTTTGCTTTAGTAAAAAATAGTTTAAACACATGCAAAGATCAGAAAAAGAATTGCAAAACACTCCTGGAGACATAGTCCTCTAAGGAGTTCACTGAAATCAGCAAGAGTAGAGAAACAGTGCAGCTGAAGGAAGTGGTCTTTGAAGGACAAAACTAAATAACACTATTCTGAGAAAGGCAGAACAAAATATCAGTGCTGCTTTTCAAGGGCAATACTATATCACTGCCTGTGAACTATTGTACAAAGAAAGAAAACACAAAGATATTACGGAATAAGATGCCTTTACCTTCTACAATTGACATCTGAAGACTCATGCCTTGATAAAGACCATACATCATCCATAAACAATTCCCCTTTCTTGTATGCTCTGTGGGCCAAAGGAGTGAGCCAGGAGAAGGTCATGCAGGAGAAAAGCCCAGCATTATCGACAGGGTGCTGGTGTCTAAAAGAATAAATTTTAAAAAAAAAACACAAACACATAAAAAAGGAAACAAATTATAAAATCCTGAGAAAAACAAAGCTTCCTCTCATTTAAAGTCCTCAGAGTAACAAATGACCCATGCCAGTCACACATGCTAAACAAATTCAGATGTTTTCAGTCTCAATCAGCAGACCTACAGCTGCAATCCTGCTTTGTGGCTGGTCTGAAAACCACATGCTGGTCAGCACAGATAAAGACTTACTTGGAAGTAGTCCGTATGGGTTTCAGCGCACTCAAGCCATGGTGGTATTTGCCCTTGTGATGCTCTTCGTCCAGCATTCGGAGCTGGGAATGCACAGAGGTGTCCAGTGGCAGGCCCTCGGCCCGAGCAGCTGCTTCCAAGGCATCCTGGCATTCAATCTGCTCTCACAAGACAACAGCAGAGTCAGACTTCAAAACTATCTTTAAAGTCCATGACTTCCAACTCCAACAGCTTCACACCTCTTTCTTCTGTAAACCATTGCATCAAAGCTACCACTACCATCTCTGTGTGTCAGGGGACCTGCTGCAGCCTGGCAGCAAAGACATGGAAAGCACACAATCGAGATCCGCAGTAGACTGCTGCATTTGTAAAACAGATTTTCACCAGTATTGTGCCTGTGCACTCAAAGGATAAATGGATAGACCTGACCTTGCACCCCAGCACAGGAAAGACAAGAGAAAAATTACAAAATCAAGTACCTATGACATCAGCTCAAGAAATCAATGACTGGCCTATACAGTGAAATGAAAGATGTACATTCTGGATGAATTTACAACCTGTTAGAGTAACTTAGATATTCTCATCCACAGAGAAATCAAATTATTTTCAGAATACTACTGAAGCCCCTTATTAAAAAATATCTTGGATTACATAAAAAAAAAAATGTGTTAAGCAGAATTGTCCTTTTTTTTTAAATTGTGCTTTCTGCTGTTTCTCTTTTTCCCTAAACTGAAGGGAACAAAGATGACAATTTTACCTACTCCCAGCCACACTTCTCAAATGGCTCAGCAACTTTATTAACAACCACTGAGAAAACAAGCCTTATCTCAGGGGAGTTCTTCCACAGCCCTAGTGAGAGGCAGACCCGAGTGCTAATCTGAGCAGAGGAAGTAAACAGCAGCGATATGGACTAGTGAAAACATTGCAAAGTTCAAACACACCTTTTGATCAGAAGCTAGATCCAGCAAAAATATCTGAGGAGATCAGCTTGCTATCTGTACTTGCAGAAGGCTCTCTACTGGTTCTAACTTAACAGACCATTTATTGCAGGGCCACATTACCTGTCTGCATTCTAGTTTTTTAAAATTGAGAAATTTTGAAATGGCTCAGCAACTTTATTAACAACCACTGAGAAAACAAGCCTTATCTCAGGGGAGTTCTTCCACAGCCCTAGTGAGAGGCAGACCCGAGTGCTAATCTGAGCAGAGGAAGTAAACAGCAGCGATATGGACTAGTGAAAACATTGCAAAGTTCAAACACACCTTTTGATCAGAAGCTAGATCCAGCAAAAATATCTGAGGAGATCTATCTGTACTTGCAGAAGGCTCTCTACTGGTTCTAACTTAACAGACCATTTATTGCAGGGCCACATTACCTGTCTGCATTCTAGTTTTTTAAAATTGAGAAATTTTGTGGGGAAAAAAAAATAAAAATCATGTTCTGAGGTAAAACCCTTCCCGGCTGTCTCACAGAGACACTATGTTTACTCTTACTAGATGCCTTAACAAAGTTTGTCGTTCGTCACACAACGCTATTTTATTTCTCTGAAAACAACTGTGCCCTGTAGCCTCCTAAAAACAAGGTATCTGCAAAGCCCTAAATGGATCTCAACAGCAAGCACTGGTCCCTGACTCCGCATCAGGTAACTTTTGTCAGAAATGCCACCATTTAGCAGAGACACAGTCTATATGTACTACGTTAACGTGGAAGCATGTAGCACAAAGACATCTAGCTTCCCCTGAGGTGAGGGACAAAACCAGAAAATGGGTAAGAGCATAAATCTGTCCTTTATTTAACTGGAATACTTAAACAGTGCCTAAGCACATTGTCAACAATCCCTGGTTCTGATCTCAAAAAATTTGTTCACTAAACCTAAAGCTGTGATTAGAAAAGAAGACAGCAGAGCAATAACAAATTAACATTACAACATTATGACACATGGAAGTGACTCAAAAATATACAAGGTTTGAAATCTGAATTAAAAGACTTCTCACTCAATTTATATTAAATTACTGACCTACTAAGGGCAAAACTGCCTTACTCAATCTACCCAAATCAGCATTAAGCGATCTGCCAAAGATTTCTCAAAGGACTCGGTAGTGGGGAAAAGTTCTACACCACTGCTTTTCTGGTCACAGCAGAAAAATTCATAGCTAGCTTGTTGTTACCCTCTGCAAGAGCCCCAGGCAGATGTGCCCAAACATAAGCTACTGACATGCTTGTTTGTAAGCAATGCCATAGGCTATTTGTAGAATCTTTGCTTTTCAGAGCACACAGAAAGAACCTGTAAGTTAAAAAAAAAGTCTTCCAAAACAAAACCCACTGTATTTATCAGCATAAAAGTTTTTCACCACTTATGAACAAGAATAGCTTCCTAATAGGAAAGCACAACTGCAAGATACTGTATTTTTAGAGAATCCAAAGACAACGTTCTTAAACACTCACAGTGAAAAATAATTAAAGTCTCCAGAGCTGCTCAACAGAATTCTCTCAAAGGTAGAAAAGATGTGTTGACAAAAGACTAAGGCACTGCCTTTGAACAGCCTTTATAACATCTTACCACACAGGCACGTGTAAGCACAAACCCCTAGCTGGGAACATTGCTCATCTCCATCTTGGCAAGGTTGTCAAAATCCCACACGTATGACTATGAAGAAACAAATGCATCATGCTACTGTTCAATCAAGATTCTAAGAAAGACCAGACAGTTCCCTGTCACATCAGAAAGACTTCAAAGCATAGAGTTTATCAGGATGAAATGAGACTCTTCAGCAGTTCTGCAGGGCACTTTGGAGCAAAAGACTGAAGTACAAAAAATAGTAACAACCCCAACGCTGTTTATTTAGGCTTCTAAATCCCTATTATTTTTTCAGGTATTCATCAGCTGGCAATATCCCGATTGCCTGCATGCATGTACAGTTTTCTTGGAAACTGAAACCTTGAAGTCATTAGCAATATAACAGGCTCCAGCACTGCTCTTGAAAGAAATGTCTAATAAATCACAGCTGCACTTTCCAACAGAAATCAGACAGCACTTCTTCCTAATTCAGCAGCTTATTAAAATACCAATACAAGCAATGAACCAGGTGATATGGAGATGCTGACAACTAAAGAAATGCTCACAAGAAACAAAATAAGCTTGTATCAGATATCACTAACCAGTGGTGGGGGAAAAATCATTCAGACACGTCTTGAAAAACAGCAGCTCATTACTTGGCATCATCAGAAAGACTAAAAGACACTGAAGACTTGTTACAAAAGACACAAAGAATAAAACAGGTAATATTATCATACCAACTAGAAAACCTATCGTTTGCCTCCTTTTTGAAGACTGGTCAGTCCCTTGTCACTTCAGTTCAAAAAGGAGTTTCATACTTAAAATTACTTTCTGCAAGCAAACAGTTGGGATTGGAACAGCTTCCACACAAGCTTAAACTTAAGACTCTTCAGCTGCATAGGAGAAGAATAAAGACAAAGTACACGTATTTGAAAGGTCCATAAAGTCATGAATGGCATGAAGAAGAGAATTAGGGATTTATCATCAACCACTATTACAACAGCAGAATCAGAGGGCAAATGTTTTTCACTCAAGGCATACTTAAATTCAGAATTCTCCATCATACAATGGCATGATGTTCAAATGCATAAATGTACTAAAAAATGGAAGACAAACTCACTAGGATAAGCATATCATGGCTTATTAAAAACACAGAACCACAGCAATCATTTGCCCAGTATCTTATTAAATCGCTGCTAGATTACAAAAAAAAAAAGCGCTTCTGAAGAAATGGGCAGCTTCTAACAGAGGGTTATGGTTCTGCACTCCACATTTCAGGAAGCTATGTCATGGCTTAGTACAGGCTGAGACAATTGAACAGATGACTGGGAAAATTAACAGATGAAAACAAGTTAAACTTTTAATCCTGAGGGCAATCCCCAAGCGGACAGAGAGCACTGAGGAAGTATCACTGCACACACGATCTGGTCTTATCCTTCTACCTCTACAGTTAGCTCCCAGACAGGCAGAGAAGCAAAGCCTGGCTGGTGCTGCTGCCACAGAGCACACCTATACCCTCTCAGGTTCTGCAACTTGAGAGAAAGACAGAACCCACCAGCAGCTGTCATCATTTCCTTGCCCAACAAATTGGTCACAGCAATGGTAAGCACCTAAGGTAACACAAGCACCAGAAAGATGACATGGCTGGCTCCAGACATGTCATCACAAAGTCTGGGTGACATGAAGAAAATAAGTTTTTTAAGGGCAACAAAGAATATTTGCTTCTTAGAGACAGCAGTACCTAATCTACATACCTAGATTATATGAGGAGGACAGGAAAATGTACCAAATTTAGAAGCCAAGCTACAGGGCTGTGGAATATACATGACGTCAGAGCTAAACAAGACAGAAGTTCTGTAAGAAGCAAGAATGGCATCAGGAACATTATGCAGAAAGCAAGTATGTGAAATGAAAGGACACTTCTGAACACCTAACAAGAAGCCAACCATGGGCATTTATCACTGATGATGGGGAGCAGGTGAAGAGAAAAGAGGCAGCTATGCTGTATGTGCAAAGGAAAAACAAACCAGCAAAACAGCAGTGAGATCCTAGCCTTTCACAGAAGCAATCCCATGTTTAATAGAGAAGGCAGCAGCAATTCATTGGTTTGACAACTCCAACATCAGATAATAGCAAAACCAGACAAGTCTGGAGGCCAAGTAAAACAGATTTTTCAGTCCTTTACTCATCTGGCAGAGAAAGAATTTGATATGTATGCAGCCAACATATGATACGAACCCCACCCACCAAATTACTATTGTCTCCTCTTCCATACAGCAGAATATCTTCCAGGGGTCAGCTCACTGAAGGAGAGAAGCTGCATCTCTTCTGGTCCTACTGCTACCTAATAAGAAACTAGAGCAGACATACAAAGGCTTCTTTTATTAATCCTTGCAGCCTATACAGAATACAAAAGTTACTGTGGTTGATTTACATAAAGTTAAAATTGTTTTTTTTAAGCAGTAAAGAACTCTGAGCTGGCAATGCTGCAGAGCAGGAACTCCCACCTCTTCCATGTAGACAGCAAGAGCTCAGCAGGTCTTCTGGCTCCTTTGTTCAAGCTCCCAGTAAGGAGGGGCAAACGGAAAACTAAGAGACCAACACAGAGGAGCTCAGGACTAAATAGGCATATGAGAGAAGGAGTATTATATGCTCAGTTCTTAAAGCATTCTCTGTATTACAACCCTGGGATGAATGGCAATTTTAAAATATTTAAGAGACATCATTAAAGGACTGGTGTTTCAAAACAAGATTAGTTATTAGCGTGCATGGGCTGGAGAATAGGATCAACCGTTCCAGTTAGCTTAAGGATAACTAAATCCAAATAAAACAAGAATCTAGGAGGAGATACTCTGAAGTTCTAATTACATCCCTCTTCCCAGAAATTCCTCTGAATCTTGCCAAGCAAAACTCCATTTGAAAGTAGCTAGGTTTCATACACTGCTTTTGCAGGTAGCACAGGCAACCCCTGAAGTATTGTTGTTCATACTTCTGGAAGACACCGAACCCTAGAGCACCTAAAAATTATAGGTTTGCAGGTCCAAACATTGTCAAATCTGCTGTTGCTCAGTGAAGCAGCAAGTGCTCTGTGAACTTCATATTTCACCAAGGAAATTTTCTTCTCCTTTCACTGGATTTGATGCAGTACGCAATCCACAGAAGTATTAAAAGGGGGATTTGCAGCATTAGACTCCCAGCCTACTCTGTAGCTAGAATGCTTCATAATACCCTGCTCAATTAGAACATGAGCCTATTTAAGACTAGTTTGGTGTATCATCCACCCATACCAGCTGTCTCCCTGAATAAGAGGCAGCAATGCACAGGCAGTAGGCTAGATCAAAGACAATGAGTGTGAGAAAGGAGGCGCTGACCCTTTAGACACCTGCGTACCTTGACTGCTAAATACAGACAGCACTGCTCAACTTGCACAGCACCAAGATGAGACCACTAGATAGCCTTAGATACCTAGAAAACACAGTTGCAGCTTCCAGGACTGCTGCAATGAACCAGATCAAGAAGTTAGGGTATGCATTTTCTTTCACCTCTAAGTAGTGGAGTGTAAGTGCCAGGTCCTACAAACCCCACACAGCACTACAGGCTTGGGAAGGAGAGGCTGGAAAGCTGCCCAGCAGAAAAGGACCTTGCAGTTCTAGTCAACAGCTGGCTAAATATAAGCCAGCATTGTACCCACATAGCCAAGAAGGTCATTACCACCTGGCATGTACCAGCACTGGTTAGCCAGCACAACTAGGGCAGACACTGTCTCCCTGTACAGGGCACTGGTGAGGCCACACCTCAAGTACTGTGTTCAGTTTTGGGCTTCTCACTACAAGAGAGACATAGAGGAGGTAGAATGTGTCCAGAGAAGGGCAACAAATATGGTGAAGGGTCTACAGCACACAACTTATGAAAAGCAGCTGAGGAAGCTGGGTTTGTTTAACCTGGAGAAGAGGCAGCTTAGGGGAGACCTCACTCTTTACAACTACAGCCTGAAAGGAGGTTGTGGCAAGGTGGGGGTAAGTCTGTTATCCCAAAGAAGCAGCAAGAGGACAACAGCAAATGGTCTCAGGTTGTGCCAGAGGAGGTTCAGGTTGGACATTACAATCATTACAGTGAAGAAATATTTCCTAAAGCCTTGGAACATGCTGTCCATAAAAGTGGTAGAGTCACCATCCATGGAGGTGTAGATATAGTACTGTGGGACACAGTTTAGCAGTGACCTGGCAGTGCTGGGTTAACCATTGGGCTTTATGATTTTGAAGGTCTCTCCCAACCAAAACAGTTCTACGATTGTATAAATGAAAGCTCATGTGCCCAGCTTCTGCTACAGGGAAGAACAAACAGCTCTTCACAGCACCAACCATATATCCAAGTGCAGGAATAAATGCCATATTTCTCTTTTAAAAAGAGTTCAGTTCAGAAGTGTGCTCTGAGTTGCCACAGGAGTTCAGAAATTCAACAGCTCAAGTCCAGTCATTCAGTCCAACATGCTGTTGCATGCAACTTCATTACACAAGACCTCTGTAGTTGCTCTTCTGGACTAGGATTAGCAGAAGGTGAATTAACATTTGAGTCATGGTTTCACAGCTAACCTGAATTTCTGTAACCTCAGATTGGAGCAGAAGTCTCCCAGTAGTGCTTGGTACTGATACGGGGGCTCTGTAGCCAGACATGATCAGTGTATGCATGTCTGTGATGAGCCCAAATATTTTATTCACATATATTGTGCACTTCCACTTGATGCACACGAGTCCTTGCTGAGGACAGATACATCACTTTCTTCCAGGACCATTGCTTATTTGACCTTGTCCTGAATTCTGGCAAGTGTTACCACTAAAGTGAGATGTTCTAAACTCTTCCCCGACAAATCCATTTATTCCTGCAACCCAAGAAATGCAGAGTTTAGCATGTAGGGTTCATTTTTGGATTCTGCAACAATAGCTGCTGTGTATGCATCCCATTAGTCACTGTGCACCTGCTCATACCAGTATATATGAATCCATGTCTTCTGTTTTACATTAAAGCTAATATTCATCATCTTGCAATCAAAGGATTAGGATTCATTTAGAGCTGAGGCTGTACACTGATCATCCAGCATTGGGGCTATGTAGTTAATGCACTTTAACAGCAGACTCCTGTGGAACTGGAAATAATCATCCTTAACTTTGAGTTGCCCTATAGAATTAGCACCCTACATGGGCTCTGACCACAAAGCTGGGAAACTAACTCCCCACTAAGCAGGTCAAATTAGTGCACCACAGGCTGAGGATTTGGCTCCTGACTCGCTTCGGTAAGCTCTACTATCCTGAAGCACAGGCAGACAGCCTGCCATATGCTGGAGGTGTTCATCCAGTAATACCCTTTATGCAGGCCATGCCCAAGCTAGGTCACAACAGAAGCTACACAAGTCAATGTAGCTCAACACCAGGAGTGCCCAACAAGTCTTTAAACTCAGACTTCTGTGGAGTGGAGCCATCAGTGAATGACAGCAGAGGCCTTGATACCACAGCATTTACCAAGCCAAATACAACAGCCTTTTATTCAACTCACCTTCCTGTACCAATTGTACATGAAAGTACAACTCCACATGCACTTCTAGAAGCAAGCGGCATCTCAGTCCAGTGGCAAATGAACTAGTAAACTCAAAGTAAACACCTCAGGGCACCAAAGATGTTGCCTTTGAAATACTGTATCCTTAGTCCTCAAAAAGGGCTGAAATACAAACTTTGTTCGTGGAACAGCCTGTTCATGGTATGCAGTTCAGACCACAACTGACTGGGATATGAAGGTTCAACCAACCATCTTGATGTCTCAAGGTTCAAAACTCCTTGCATAAGTGAGTTTTGACTCATTTTAAGTTCTCCAGTAGTCTGAACAGATCCATTAAAACATTCTGGCAACTCTTATAACTACACTGATTTTCTGAGAGCCATAGAAAAGATCTCCAACACTAATATGGAACAATACAATGGAAGAGACACTGCAAGCTTTCCTTCAGTGGCAGTTAATCTGCTCCTTACCCACTTCTGGTCATGAGCAGGCTGATGTACAAATCTGCTCTGGACGAAGGAACAGCAACCAACAATTGTCAGAGACAATATTGGCGAGTTCTGAAGTTTTATCATGTTGCTAAGACTTGGACAGAAGATGGTTACTGACTTCAGATAGAAGCCATGAATTAGCCACACCACCAATGTTCTTCTAGAGGTCTCCATCCAGTGAAGGATTTTGCCTTCATTAAAAAAAAAAAAAAAAAAAGACTCTTCTGAAAAAAATTCCCCAGGCTCTCAATTTTAGAGGTTTATTAGCACAATGTTTCTATGCACCATACCACACATGCTCAGATATCACAGAGGTTACATCAGTTGTGGACTCTGCATCATACTTTGTTCTTTTTGACAGTATATACTACACACTGTTAAGACTTCACCCACAAAGGCAGTGAGGCTTTTTAGCATCTTACAGGCACTGTCCACAGAACTAGCCATTGTTACCTAAATTCCCTGCTACTTCAGCTGCTTAACTACAGCATGAGACTTTTAGCCTTCAGAGCTGATGTTACCAATGCTGTAACAGATCTGACGCACTGCCTCTTTACGTAGTAGGAACTGGTTTATTTCAGCAGAATGTGTCCCCACTCCCTGCATCAGTGGCCTTACACTGCAGCTGTTAGTTCACAGCAGGATCATGGAGGAACATGCCTCACCTAGCATAGCTTCTTATGTAAGGCTTCCAAGGATCATAGGACACTGTTCTCTTTCCCACTTCATAGAAGAGTCAAATGACCATACAAACAGTGAAGTTTAATAGCATTAGTTTCCACTTTCATCATAACAGCCCCAGGAAATAAGTATCTCCTTGCAGTCAGACTCTGCAGCAGGGGACACAAATGCACTACACTGCAAAAGCTGAAGTTTTAATTCTACATTTAAATTACTGTAAAAAAAAAAAATCAAGTTTCTTGTTATATACCTGCACCTGTGTCATTTTTAAACATTTTATGGCAACACTGAGTACTCCCTCACATACTATGGAGCTGTGATCTGAGAAAATACGATATCTAAGCCTGCACTTGTGTGTAGTTCGTTATTAATGGACAAGATCCTCAAGCTGCCAAGTGCAGCCACACAGAGCATGGCAGCAGCAGTCTCATGCTTCAAAAATGCACAAACACATCCAGATTTCATCCACTATTGCACATCACTCCCAGCACAGCCAAACAGCAATGAGATACTTGGTTGGGTGGCAATCAAAATTCATCTAGCACTTTGCCAAGTTACCTTGATGAAGTAGTCAACTCTGTTTTACCTCATGCAGTGAGCACTGGCATCAGCTCAAACTACTGCAGCTTCT
Organism: Merops nubicus; assembly: GCF_000691845.1. Taxonomy (NCBI): domain Eukaryota; kingdom Metazoa; phylum Chordata; class Aves; order Coraciiformes; family Meropidae; genus Merops; species Merops nubicus. The sequence goes on along the minus strand of NW_008617244.1, from coordinate 6,466 downwards.
AGCTGTTATCTGAGCCAGTCACACAGCAATAAATTTCTGTGTGGAGACCAATTCAAAATACCTACAGCCCTTAAGGACCTACTTGGGCTGTAACTCCTGAAGTTCTGGGTTTACTTGGTTATGAAAATATTGAGTCTTCTAGAAAAATACAAAGACATCCATCCAGCAGCTTCAGCTACAACTAAAAGGTTGTAGACAGCTCGGCTATAAGGCCAGCTCTCAGCACAAGTGTCAAGGCACTAGTACCCAGGCTACATTCACAACCCTGTTTTTGAACATGATGCTCAGCACAGTTGGTTGAGACATTTCAGATGCTCCAGAGAGGTTGAGGCAGAGCTGACCCAACTACTGGACAGTCAGACAGTGATGAATCACTTCAAAGCTATCAGCACCTGAAGGATTTACATCAACTCCAATAAGTTCTGACAATATTCTTTGCTGTCTTTGGTAAAAGCTGTCAGAGACAAACCTGAAAAATAAGAAATCAAGGTAAGGACAGGAGTATTAGTAGTGCTTCTGATGGCTCAAATTATCAACACATTTTTCCTGCATGTTTAAAGCAATTTCTACAATACCACACTGCCCAGCATCTCCAAATGCAGCAATCTGCACTTGAGCCTTACCACAGATGGTGTAGATATGATCACTGTGCTTCAGCAGCAAGAACATAATCCTGAACACTACACTCCAGTCAGAACCAATTACAGCTTGGAGAACAATTTGTAATAGTGTCCTGACATTGTTAACTTAGGGACTCAAATTTCAAAAATGGTGTTCTCACAAGTACTGTGTACCCTGAGAACAACTGCCTCTACATCCTCTGTCCCCTGCATAACAGGGTATGGGAGCAATATACTCACCTACCTGCTGTTCCATCAAATAAGCATGAAGTCTACAGTTGAGAAGAGGCTATTCCAAAGCCACTTGGAGAACAAATCATTTCCTCATCTGTCATTTTTTAGTACATTTCATGGGCACAATGGGATCTGTCATTCCTCCTCATTAAACACTGCTGTTGTGAGGAAAACTAAACACAATTACTTCAGACAACTTGAAGGGCATGCAAGCCTTCTGAGAGCAAGAAGTTCTAAAGGTGAAAGTATAAATCAATATTTCAAAATATCCCTTAATTTTTTTTCACTAATAATGTAACAGCATCTTACAGATCAAGAGTACCGACTACAATGCTAGGCAAGTGCACCTACAAGTCACCTTCATCCAGAAGAGCCATGCTCCCACACACAATAAGCTCAATTAGCATGGTATTATGCATTGGGAACATGTAGTTAACACCCTATTTTGTAAGCTACATGGTCTCCAACAAAGAGACTTACAAATCAATTGTTATAAGAACACACTGCAGGAGCTTATTCCTGAGGTGAAAATATGCATTCAGAAGCTGAATAAAAACTGTACCTTGAATTTGAGTCCCAGAGTGCCTATTTCAGAAGTCCATATTTCTATAGCAACATCCCCATTAAGCACCAGGAAGTGTTGGATTGGATCTACTTATACTGCAGCACGATTTCAATTATGATTCCAGGAAGCCTATTTGAACAGCTCCTGTCTTTCAAATAAGTGATTTTTCAGGCTGTGACCAAACAGCATTTAAGCTCTGAAGGAAAGAATTGCAAGTTCTTTTTCATTATTGCCATGAACACCCATTACAGCATCCTTTCTGCAGGAAGCCTGAACACCAGTATTGGAGATTTCAGGACAAAGCAATGTTGAATACAACCTTTATGCAAGGAGAAAGATATAAGAAAAAGCTCTGCAACCTTGGCTCAGTAGTAAAATACATCTTCCACCCACAAAGACCTTGATCAGATAATCAACTAGCCTTGTACACTTCACATTAAGAAGAATGCACAAAAATGCATCAATAGAGGCAACAGAAAAATCAATGAGTCATGTTATTGACCAGACAGATGTACCTGTAGCCCCTCCAGTAGTGGTCACCATTAACCAGCAGTGTGACTAACAGAAGCAGCACATTCCTGTATCTTCCTCAGCAGGACCTCTGCTGTTCTACCTTGTTCTACAAAGTATAAGGTATGTGTGCAGCTTGTTAGCAAGAAGTCTACCTTGTGCAGTATGATTTTGCTGCAAAACTGTCTTAAGCCCACATTTCACAAAAATCCAAAGTTAGAGGTGAAATAACAGCATTAACCAGCTTGCAGCTTGTTACTTGCAATTTCTGGTCAAGATAGTTTAAAACCCTGAGCTAGGTTTTCGGTAAGAAATTTGAGTGCCAAAATATCTACTGATGGCAGACCATATTCTGTTGTCCAAATGAGAGTTCCACTACAGCCTACCCCTATCTGAACTGCTGTGGTCCTACCCTTCCTCATCACATCAGCTCTCCATTGGGTTCTGTCACCAGCTGTGTCAGCTTGTGCATCTGACCCAATCCCAGGTTTCATAAAGGGGCAAAGGAAACAATCCTTTCTCACCCCTTGAAACATCATCTTAACAGCTAAGCTACAGCTTCTGCTTTTGTTAGAGGCAGAGGGGAAGTGCTTGACCAAAAAGGCAAAACTCATCCTTATGAAAGAAGCCTTTGCTTATCCCCATTACCAACAGTACAAAGCATCACAACAAATGGCAAGGTGAAGACTGCTGCTGAAAACAGAACTTGTTTCAACTAGAAAGGAAGATGCTTGGTACACACAACCATGAAGATGTAACCTATGTAAGGTGTTATGAATACAGCCTTCTACTTAACCTCAGCATTTTGCAAGTAAGCAGGATTTAATCTCACAAACATGCAGCAACAAATTCAGATCTGTTTGTTGATGGATCATATCTGTCCAAGCTATAAGGCTAGCAAAACAAAACAGGTACCAATGTTTGAGCTAGAAATTAACCCTGGCATATTGAAATGAGATAACCAGCAAGTAAAACTGGAAACCTGCCAGAACCACCGGGCTCCATTAGCAAGATGTGTTAGGTTCATTCCTCTACTGAAACCAGATAAAGTTCTAGGTAAGAACTAGGGCAAGCCATTTTCTTGCATCAATAATTACAAATTTTACAGAACCCCTGTTTTGCAATCAGTTATCTGGGTCTACTACCTTGTAGTCATAGGCAGCAAAACAAACGGTAGAGGCAGAAGGGTAAACAAGACTACAGCTACAGAGTTAAGCTGACCTGAAGCTGCTTCCAAGTTAGAAAATTTAATGACACACCATAGAGATGTGCAGGACTTGGCTTACTTTCAGCCTTCAGAAAAAAAAACCAAATGCACTGGTTTAAGTGGTTCCATTCATTTAAAAGGTTTAGAGGTTCTCATGATTTAACTCCAGCCAGCAACTAAACACCACACAGCTGCTCACTCACTCCTCCCCTCCCTGTGGTAGGATGGGGAAGGGAAACAAACACAAAACTCATGGGTTAAGAACAGTTTAATAATCTAAATAAAAGATATATTAATAATAGTAACAAAATGGAAGATAGACTGGAATAAAGCACCAGAAAGACAAATGATGCACAATGTAATTGCTCACAGCCTGCTGACCAGTGCTCAGTCAGTCCCTGGGCAGCCATCGGGCCCTCCTGGCCTCCTCCCCCCAGTTTACACAGCAGACTCAACACCATATGGCATGGAATATTCTTTCAGCCAGTTTGGGTCAACTGTCCAGGCTGTGTCCCCTCCCCACCTTCTTGTACCCCTCCAGCCTTCTCACTGGCAAGGTACAAGAAGGTGAAAGAAAGTCTTTGACTTAGTATAAAAACTACTCAGAAACAAACAAAAAAAAACCACATCTGTGTGTTATCAGCATTACTCTCATCCTAAATCCACAACACAGCACTGCATCAGCTACCAGGAACAAAATTAACTGTCCCAGCTGAAACAAGGACAGAGGTAAAATAAGGATTTTCATCCTGAAAAGTTAAACCAGGCATCAGTATGAGATAATGCAGATCAACGGGCAGAGATAACACGCTACGATTGCTGCTTAGCTCCACAGCCACTGGTCAGGGACCAGAGCTGCTTGCCAACGGCATCACTGTTGTCACCAGAAACATGACAGCGCAGATTTGCTGCTGGATGGCATACAGGGGATGGCAAGCCCATAACATCAACATAATAAATGCTGTTAAGCAGCTGCCCTGGGACTCCAGCAGGCTCTTAGTTCTGCATCAGTGCCTGCTCTAATGAAGTCAGACGCTCTACCTTCCTCTGAACACCGTCAGCAGTAGTCTGCTGAGTCATGGAGCCTGTAGGGACACCGCGAGCTGCAGGGCCTCCAAGTGCAAACTGCACTCAGCCTGCTGCAGAGCAGATTGCTCCAATCTCAAAAAAAAAAAAAAAAAGCAGTGCAGCACTGTTAGCCCACAGAAAAAACACCTGGCAAAACCCTTTAAGCTCCAATGAAACAAGGTAAGCCTCATCTGAAGGACACAGTATCTCAGTGTCCAGTATAAAGCATCAAAACCTCAGTCTTTTGAAGAAGTTTTCACAATTCTTTCATACAAATACAGCAAGTTCCCCTATTGCCTTCCAACCCTCATCACACCACGGTTGTCACAGGAAATCTATATGGAATGCCCAGCAACACATTTGCAAGCAGCTTATCATAGTGAAAAATCAGATATAGGCAGCATGAACTTTACTTGTTTGGCTTCACAAAGTTCTACAGTAGTATTTCAGGAAAGAAGAGCAGGACATGCAAGAAAATATTTCAGTGCTTGCACTCGGAGCAGCTAATATTTTTAACCTTCTTCAATTGGCACAGAACCTCAGGCCATTCCTTTCATCAATGTGGGCATTTCCATTTATCTAAGCATTTTCTTGCCCTACAGCACTCTCTTTCCAGTGAGAACAAGCTCTAAAAATTAGAAACTCAGAACAATGACATGCAAACTCTGAGCCAGTGGTCATTGCAAGATCCAGCTCTCAAATTAATCTAGAATTAATTACGGCAGCACCTCACCAGGTGGAACAGATGCACTAGAAATGGTAATAATACAGATTACTTCCATCTGAGGGAAAAAGTAAAAGTCTTGCTACTAGAGCAAATGAGACATCTGCTTTAGAAAATTAATCCTGGAGAACATGTCATGCTTAAGAGGGTTTTTTTCCAGCTGCCAACACTGAATGGTGCATGATTTGTGCTGAGCTCTTCACTGTTCTCACTTGGTTGTAATGATTCTTTTAAGTTTAAAAGCTTAAAACTTTTCCTGGATTCACATCAAGATCCGAATACCAGAAAAAAATAAGTCCATTTTGTTCAAATGTTACTAAAAAGTCACACTTAAAAGTGAAAACACTTAGTGAGTGCTCAGACTTGTTACTAAGATAGAGTATCCCTTGGAATGACCTCTTCCACACCAAAAGGAATATTCATTATTGACCTTCAATGCAGTGAATCCATATAAGCTGGCACAGCAAAAAGTCTGCTGCATGTAATTTGATAAGCACAGACTGCAAAACAAGCAATGGAAAAATTAACTAACCTTATGTTTAGCATGCTGAAATTTTGACCCTTCCTGCTCTTCACGCTGCACCGAGTTGGCTCTCTCCCTCACACTTCTATACCCAGGACTGGGTATGATGTATTCTTTTCCTATGTCGATGTCTTTCATCTTCTGTAAACGCCAGGGTTTACACGTGTATTTTCACCTCAAGTATCTGAAAATTAATTAAATTCCACTTCATTATACCCCAAGCCCAACACATCCAGATACTTTTAGTCAGCTCTTTTTTTAAAGATTATTTTCAAAATAAAAATCAGAAGTCAGTTGTAAAAGACTTTTATTACAATAGTACTATAATAATGTGACTTTGAAAACTTACACAACACTAACTTACCCTGAACTAGTTTAAACATACCCTGAGGTAACCAAACAGTATAATGATTCTCAATGCACTGGAGTATTGTCATACTTCCGTCAAACTCTGAGATACAATTATGCAATCTAACAGATTAAAGTAATATCTACCATTTTTAACTGAAACCTTGAGAAAATTGACTTGGAAGATCAAAACCCCAAAATCTTTTGTTAATGTCTGAAGTCAAACATACCCAACAATTTACCAGTACAGAGTTTTGCAAAACTGATATCTCTAGAGACATCACATGATAAAAATTTGTCATTCAAAGCACACTCTAGAGGAAAAAGATATTCCTTCCCTGTAGCATTATTCACTTACTCCATAGGCTTGAGCTACCAAAAAAAAAGTATGAACACGCTTAGGAAGGAGTCACATCTTCAGTGATGCAGGTTTTCCCTCAATCTATCAAACTGCACTGTAAGGTCAGAAGGAGAAGCTGAGTCCCAGAGAACTCACCTCCCCCTACAAGACTTCGTTTTATAACTCTGTTTTATTGCATTCTGTCACGCAATCGAAGACGACAGAAGGAACCCGATTAAGTTCCCCTAGTCAGGCTGCACATCGGCAGGCTCAGCTCGGCGGCTGCAGATCCAGGCTCGGGCACCCACCCGCAGCCAGAGGCGGCCT
>NW_008617243.1:0-12745 GCF_000691845.1 Merops nubicus | reverse complement strand
TGCCGCTCCCGCCCCGCCATCTTAAAGTGCCCCGAGCCGAGCCGGCGGTGGGGGTTGGTTTGTCAGTATAGTTGTTGCTGTATGAGGTGAGGTGTCCGTATAAGTATATCCAAAGAAAGGCGGACACTTTTTCAGAAGGGTCACTTTTTCAACAGAAAGAGTTGGTGAGGCAGGCATTTCATCTATTTGAACCCCAGTATCCCTCTGATGCTTTCTGACTGTCACGGTTTAAGCCCAGCTGGTAGCTAAGCCCCACACAACGACTCCCCCACTCACCCCGTGGGGAAGAGAATTGTCAGGGTAAAAGTGAGAAAACTCATGGATTTAAAGGCAGTTTAATAGGCAAAGCAGAAGGCATGCACACAAGCAGAGCAAAATAAGGAGTTCATTCACCACTTTATATCTGCAGGCAGGTGTTCAGCCATGTCCAGGAAAGCGGGGCTCCATCACACAGAAAGGTTACCTCTGATGACAAATGCCATCACTCTCAACATTCCCCCTTTTCTTCTTTTTCCTCAAGGTTTATATGCTGAGTATGATGCCATATGGTATGGGATATCCCTTTGGTCAATTTGGGTCAGCTGTCCTGGCTGTGTCCTCTCCTAAGTTCTTGTGCACCCTCAACCTACTCGTTGGTGGGGTGATGTGAGAAGCAGAAAAGGCCTTGACTTTGTGCAAGCACTGCTCAGCAGTAGGTAAAATAGTCCTGTTTTATCTACAGTGTTTCCATCACAACTCCAACACATAGCCCCAGACAAGCTACTGCAAAGAAAATTAACCCTACCCCAGCCAAAACCAGCACAAAGCCCTAACTGCTTCTCTAAGTCTGGAGCAAGGGGATATCTAGCAAAAGCTGTTCAAAATAAAACTAAACAAATGTTGTTCCACAAAGTGTTGCCTGAGATTGTAGTTACCAGATAATGTGGTTGCCAAGAATAAAAATGAGTGATGAGACAGTTAGGAGGATTCATGGGAAGAAGATGTCTGCAGTGGGGCTTTGGCTTCTATGACTGTGGGATCCTATCTGAGGATGAACACCTAGTTGGGAGTGATGGGAGCCACCTCACAAAGGGCAAATGTGTCTCTGCTAGTAGGATCACTAAGCCATTAAGGAGATCTTTGTACAAGGAATGATGGGGAAAGGATAGTTGCTATCAGTGTCTATGAGTGGCCAGATGCTGAGCTCCTGGAAGTCCATCACTGAGGGAAGGATGGATGGGAAAGGCCATTTACAGAGTAGGCATTTGGTTTTGGTTTGGGGCAACCACTGAATGCATACAAAGCAGAAACTGTGCTGGCAGGAGTCCAGTTACACCACATTGTCCCGGGTCCAAGGAGACGTACCACTGGAAGCTGCGGCTGTGGGCATGAGAGGGTGCAGCAAGCTGGGAGCTGCTCGCCCTCAGAGATGCCCAAGCTGCTGTAGCCCAACTCTGCAAAAGAGAGGCAGTGAGGTCAGGCCCTTCCTTAAGGTGGGAGACTGGGGAGCAGATAAGCTGTGAAAGGACATTAACCTCCTAGGATGTTTCTTTTGGGTTGAAAGCAGCATGGGCACTCTTGGTGCACCACTCCACAGCCACTGGTGTATAAAAGCTTTTCTTGCCTTTCCCCACCTTGACTGCTGCTTCCCCTCAAGAAAGGAGGCATCAAGAGTCAGTATCCTGCCAGCTCAGAGAGGAGAGAGGCCTTATGTTCATACCAGGTGACTATATCAGTATTGTTCCTTTATCCTAATCTACTTGTCTCTTACACTACATTATTCTCTGTTTGCTGGTGTGTCTCAGCTCATGTACTGCTATTGCTCCATCTTCAATACCAAGCCCTGAAACAGAGAAATATGCCAAACCAATTCAATCCTGATGTCAACACTGAAGCATTTTATGGTGTTCAGATGAGTAAGTCAGTTTTTGACATGAAGAGCACATTGAGTCCTTGCAGGCCAGGGGCAGCTAACAGGAGCAAAGGGTGGTTCCAGGGCTCCATGCCTAAGAGATGCTGCTGTCACCCCAAATGTAGGAGAACTATATTGCACCAACAGCAGTGTCAACACTCCTGTGCCTGGCACTGCTGCTCACTCACAGGAGCTTATGAGGGAATTGGTCCACGTGGGATCTGGGACGGGGCAGTCCCTGTACAGGGACAACCTGACAAAGGGGAACTGGCCCTGTCCCCTCCTTTTGGCGCTGCAGGGTGAGACTGTGGGCCTTGGCACCTCCATCACCTTTCCTTTCCCTGCCGTCCTTTCTCCTGAGTACCGCTAGGGACACACACCCAGTTTCCCAGGGCTGGGCTTGACAGCCATGGGAGTCATTTGCCCAAAAAGGGACAGAAAACCAAGGGAGAAAACATGGCCCAGCTTTCTTATCTATGTGCAGCTCTTCTGACTCTTTCATTCCCTTCCCACTCATTTCTGTTGGGTTTTGCTTCTGCCTGACATTTCCCCTGGCAAGTGATGCGTTTTTCAAGCATCGTAGGGTTGGTTTGGCATGAGGGCTCCTGAACAAATCCCACCAAGAGCAATTGCCCCACATGACTTCTTCGCAGCAGTCTCTCTTTCTGGGGAGGTCAAACTTTTTTTTTCTATGTATTTTAATTATATAATGCTCACATTAAAATTTCAACATATCGCCTTCTCTGACAGATATGCCATCACCTTGATTTACACAAGTATGCTTCTCTTTATACAGAGGAGGAAATGAGAAGGTAATGGTCATATTTCAAAACCACCTACAGTGCAAGTGGCATAAAATCTTATCTGACTATTATATTTGAAGGTAGAAATTTAAATGAAATTACTTTAGTATTTAGCAGTTGACCAACATCAGATTATACAGCAAGCAATTTAGCATAAGGAATTAGACAGGCTGCAATATTTCAGTGTCTGGGCCTCACGGAGGGCTGTTGAACTCTACCATAGCACAGCTGAATAGTTGGTCCAAAAAACCTTAGAGAAATATAGATTTTTTTTAATGTAGCCCTTCTCCATGCTTATCAGGGCCCTGAGGGCATGAATAAGCCTTAACGGCCTTGTCCAGCCCCACACCCATGGGACCAGGACCCTCATTTCGGCTTAGCGTGGGGCCATCAAACCATGCTCAGGCTGTGCTGGAGCTGGGGAATCCCCATAGTCCCTCTCATCCTGTGCCCTGACAAATCTTCTTTTACCTTTACCTTTACCTACTAGCTCATGCTTCTGTACAAATATTTAGCAAACACAAAATTGCTACAAAATGGGGTTGACACAGGTGTGATAGGATGGGCCCATAGAGAAGGGCATGGACTCGTGAGTGTTGCAATGGGCCCTGTGAGAAATCTTTATCTGCAGTTTACCCAAGGAAAAGCTTCAGTGTCAGCCCCCACCAGACCCAGCCCTGGCTGGGCTTTGGGACAGAAGTAAAGACTTTGGTTCTTGGTTTTCCCTTGTTTGCACAGCAGCACAGTCCGGTCTCTGCTTCATATGCCTTTGCTTCTCTTAACTTTGGGACTGAGAGAAGTATAACGCCAACCAAGATGCTGGTTAACGCGAGGAACTTCGTCAGTATTGCAAAACTAACAAGGACCAGCAAGCAGCTACTTCGACAGTTTGGGTAAATCTAGCCTTTGTTTTTGTCTAGTATTCAGTGACATTTAGTCAGAAACGTGAAGACAAAAGCAGCTGAATCCTGTGAAGGAGCGAGTGTTTCAGAGAAAGGCACTTTCCCCCCCCACATTTTTAGTGCCCCTTTTCCTCCCAGGGCACCAAGCTCTGCACCTTCAGGAGATTGGAGGATTTTCCCTTTTAATATTTGTAAAATGCTGTTAATTCTTTCTGTGAGTTTTAGCAGCAGACTCAAGAAGGAATGTTTCTTCATCAAGCTGCTGTATGCTGTAATCTAGAAATATCTGAACAAAGTACAGGAAATTCTTATGCATTTAGACCATTATCATGGCCAGTACTGGTGGGGGAATTCTCTCCTTGAAGCTGCAAGGTGAATCTCTGCTTTGGTATTTTTCTGTCTCTATATAAGGTGGAGGCATGCAGGAAAAACATGATGTGATACGAAGTTAACCAGGTAGACCTGCTTCTGTGACCTGGCTTTGAGTTCTTTCTTCAGCTGCATAGGTGTGCCTGGTCCCTGTGCCTTCAGAAAAATACCTGTGTGACAGTGTTTCAATAAGTTGCTTCTCATGCTTGTCACGATTCCAGAATCGGGTTAAAATTAAAGACTTGAAGCTTAATTCCACATCTTCCTATATTTTCATGTCAGTGTCAATAAGAATGGCATTGACAGCGTTAAGCAACAAGTTATTAGTGCTAGAAAACAATATATGGGAATTTCACATTCACAGGAATCCTAATATGCAATAAGTAATTTTTGTTTATTGTTTCTGCAATATATCAGATGAGAAACAAATGTTTTCTAAGTTCTGTGGCTTATTTGCTACAGTTTCAAAGTGGTGATAATTTTTTAATGGATTTTAGACTTTTGCTGCTGGCAACCAGTGAGAAATTTCTCTGGTTAACAGAGATGATAGAAAAGCAAGTTTGGAAAAAAGTTCAGTAACGCTGATTTTCCAATTTGTTAATTGTCATCCAATTTGTTCATTGTACTCCAATTTGTTATTATGTTAATTTGACCTATTAATAAGTCATGCAATTTCTTAGTTGGATCCCACATAAAGTTGTTATCTTTAGGGGTTTATAACACTATATTATAACACTGGCATAAGCTATTATCACTGCCCACCATTACAAGTTAAACACACTAGTTAATACACCAAGATAACCTAATAGCTATCAGTCTGTGCTAATAGTCCAAAGTAATTGCTGTCCCTACTCAGAAAAGAATAAGCCAACTTCTTGACCTTGCAATTCTGCCTGTTACATTTTAACTTTTTTATGTTGTCTCATGCTCCTTCTCCGGAATGTATTTGTCCACTTCTGCCTCTCTTTCAGAGGATGTGGACAGCAGGGGAGGGAACACATTTCCTGAAGGTCATAGCAATAAAACAAAATCATCATGTGAATATAGAGGTCAGGAACAGACCTCTAGTCCAACTTTCAGCTTGTAGCCTGACAACAGCATATGAGGTCAGCTATGTCTTTGTTTAGTCACATCTTGAAAATCCGCGAGGATGGTAACTCCAAATCTTCTCTGGGCAACCAATTTTAGTGCTTCACCATCAACTAGTAGAGAAAGTAGTGGTGTATATTTCTCAGTCCACTTCTCAATCATGCCAAGTGGTAAAAGACAACCAATGAACAGAAGTCCTAGATTGGCAAAACTGAGATTAGATAATCTCTAACTCCTTGGAAGGAATTGTAGGCTGCAACTAAAAACTCAAGGAGCAGCATCAAAGCTGCTCTGGAAACAATGCAGCAAAGAGAGTGGAGTGACCAAGCAACAAGCAATTGCATAGATTTTGTAAAAAGACAAGTGAGGCCCCACCTGGAGTACTGCATCCAGTTCTGGAGCCCCCATTACAAGAAAGATATGGAAGTGCTGGAACATGTCCAAAGAAGGGCCACCAGAATGATCCAAGGGCTGGAGCAGCTCTCCTGTGAGGACAGACTGAGAGAGTTGGGGCTGTTCAGTCTGGAGAAGAGAAGGCTCCGTGGTGACCTTATTGTGGCCTTCCAGCACCTTAAGGGGGCCTACAGAAAAGCTGGTGAGGGGCTGTTTAGGATATTGGGTAATGACAGGACTAGGGGGAATGGAGCAAAACTAGAAGTAGGTAGATACAGGTTAGACATTAGGAATAAGTTCTTCCCCATGAGGTTGGTGAGACATTGGAACAGGTTGCCCAGGGAGGTGGTGGAAGTCCCATCCCTGGAAGTTTTTAAGGCCAGGCTGGATGGAGCTCTGAGCAACCTGATCTAGTGGGAGATGTCCCTGCCTGTGGCAGGGGGGTTGGAACAAGATGATCTTTCAGGTCCTTTCCAACCCTGACAGTTCTATGGTTCTATGATTCTATTTTTTTCCCCCCAAACAGGATACGGTAGCAAAGTCCTGTACTGAAAAATAATAGTCATTAAAAAAGTCAGTTATGGAATTCATTTCCATTGGAATACACATATTGAAGTTCAAGTCAATCCCCTGAATACCAACTAAGAGTCTTGGTATTCAAGGTTGGATTTCAGTAGCTTACCTTGGTAGACTGTTTTTCATGCTTTGGTGAGAGCTGACCCATGAATGCCCAGCCTTTCTTGTGATGTCAGGTATATTGTATCCTGCAGCTGTTGAATATCGAAGTTGAGGAAATAATTTTGCTGGCTCTGTAACCAGCTTCAAATTAAAAAATGGGGCATTTGGCTGCTTCCTATCTTTATCTAAGTTGTTTACCTCAGGTTAGAGGCAAGCATAGGGACAGAAAAATAACACTTATAGCAAAATATGTAACTTTATTTTACAAATGATTGTAGTGCTATGAAGATTAGCCTTCATGGCTTGAAATGTGCATTATTATTTTGAACAGTCCTGCCACAAATTTTTATTACTTAAGTCACATGTGAAGTTTAGATTATGTTTCACTTAAGAATCAATTTTTCTGAGACACTCTAAGAAAAGAGATGGACAATATTACTCTAAGCTTAAAAAAACAAGCAATCCTTTATCTGCACGGTCCTACAGAGAAGTCCAGCCCTCCTGCAGTGTGAGGACCTGTGCAGAGACTGGACCCTGATGGTGCACATTGATGGGAATCTTTGTGGTGCTTTGTGCTTAGCTCCTTGGGGGATCCTCTGTCAGCCTGTGTAATCTCTGGAGCACAGTGGCCTGATATAGGACAGCACATACTGGGTTCCAGCAATGATAATCTGCAGGGCGTCTGCATGGGCTGCTTCTTTATATAGTCTCCACGTTCATGCTGCTACACATAATCCTTTTCACTGTGAAAAAAAAATCTTCTTAGTAATGGTGGTGGTATAATGTCTATCTAAACAGCATTTAGATATATTCAGTTAAAAAGAAATTCTACTACATGATTTGAAAAGTCAAAGCACAGTTTGTGCTGTGACGTCAAATGGACAGTAAGAATGTGTGGTACTGTTCCCTTAAGAGCTGCTCTCTTCCTCCAGTTTCAATTGGAGACTATGCCACAAAATTCTGCCTTTCCCTACAGATTTAAGTAATATAACACCAAAATCTTTAGAAGCGATAATAGACCTATCTGCCACCAGGGATTTTATTCATTGGATTTAACAGAAGAATGAAGATAATTTTTTTTTTTTTTTTTCCCTGAATTTTCCTAGCTCTGGGCTCCTGGGCTTACAAATTGGTAGTTGCTGTAACTGAGCCTGGCCTCAAAGGTGAACTGAAGGGAAGTCTACTTGGAAATAAAAAAGTAGTAGCTGCACTCAGTCCATTTGTTTGTATTGCTTTGGTCTCCATTCCATCAAACCAATCTAAAAATGGTACCTTTAATGAAAAATACATGTTTATCCTATAGTCACCCAGACCTTAGCAAAAGTACAGTGCAGGCTGTGTTATGCTACGGAGGTCTGTAGATGCAGTGTCAGAGAAGGGACTAACCTGCCACTCTCCTTTATTAATCTTAAGCTTGTGGAAACATAGGCTTGGACCTGACATTCCTTAAGACACCTGTCTAAACTAGAGGAAATTTGATCATGCAGCTTTCTGTGGGTGATTAACAACATCCAATTTCATGTGATTCTGAAGCTGTAAATCTACCTGGAGGCACGAATACACTGAATAAGTACACTGCATGTGCCCAGGACATAGAATCATAGAATCTTACAATCCTTTAGGTTGGAAGGGACCTTCAAGATCATCAAGTCCAAACATTGAGCCATTAGGGCTCTAAAGTCCTCTGCTAAAACAGATCAGAATCTGTCAGGGTGGGAAGGGACCACAAGGATCACCCAGTTCCAACCCCTCTGCCATGAGCAGGGACACCTCCCACTAGATCAGGCTGTCTAGAGCCTCATCCAGCCTGGCCTTAAAGACCCCCAGGGATGGGGCCTCACCCACCACCCTGGGCAACCCATGCCAGGGTCTCACCACTCTCATGGTGAAGAACTTCTTCCTCACGTCCAGCCTGAATCTGCCCACTTCCAGCTTTGCCCCATTCCCCCTAGTCCTGTCGTTACTCGATATCCTAAAAAGTCCCTCCCCAGCTTTCTTGTAGGCCCCCCTAAGATACTGGAAGGGCACAATAACGTCCCCTCAGAGCCTTCTCTTCTCCAGCCTGAACAGCCCCAACTCTCTGTCTGTCCTCATAGCAGAGATCATCGGATCATTCTGGTGGCCCTTCTCTGGACATGTTCCAGCAGGTCCACGTCCCTCTTGTAATGGGGGCTCCAGAACTGGATGCAGTACTCCAGGTGGGGTCTCACCAGAGCAGAGCAGAGGGGGAGAATCCCCTCCCTCGACCTGCTGGCCACACTGCTCTTGATGCAGCCCAGGGTCTGGTTGGCTTTCTGGGCTGCAAGTGCACAGTGCCGGCTCATGTTGAGCTTCTCATCCACCAGCACCCCCAAGTCCCTCTCCTCAGGGCTGCTCTCCAGCCAGTCCCTGCCCAGCCTGTATTGGTGCCTGGGATTGCCTTGACCCAGATGCAGGACCTTGCACTTGGCCTTGTTGAACCTCATGAGTTTGGCTTGTGCCCACCCCTCCAGCCTGTCCCGGTCCCTCTGGATGGCCTCCCTTCCCTCCAGCTTGTCAGCCACACCACACAGCTTGGTGTCGTCAGCAAACGTCTCTTGTGTGGTAGGATAAGGACCAAAGCATATTTTGTTGGGGTTTTTTACCCTCTTCCTCAGTGTAATCAAGAGATTTCATACACATTTATAGAAATTCTACCATTTGTATCAGTGGGAGTGGAACATGGCAAGTATTTACTCATCCACAAATCGTGAAGGAGGGATAAAGAGCACCAAAATCTGTTCCACATATTCTGTGCCCCCAAAGGGCAGCTTTGCGGTCTATGTGTAATCCACTTCACCCAGCTCTGAATGGCTTTATGCATTTGGGTTTATTTGGTTTGGCAGCATGCAGGCCAGATGTATGGGTATTTGAAGGCAAAAGAAATTACATCTAATGTACAGTTCATGAAATGATTTAAGACACTGTTATGGTGGTAAACCACAGAGTGGCACGTTGTGTTGCTCTGATAGTTGGAGTTATTTAAACTAATTAGCAGAGTCCATCAAGCTGATTCATCTGAGTCAAATGAGCAGACTGGGGGAGATTTCAGCTGCTTGCTCATTGGCTTTAACGTGAGTACAAGTTAGTGTTGAGTGACAAAAAGCATAGATTTTTTTTCTATTTCAACACAGGTTCGGGCTACCGGCTCAAATGAGTGTTCATCTGAAAGGCCGTGACCTCCTCACTCTGCAGAACTACACAACAGAGGAGCTCAAGTATTTGCTGTGGATGGCTTCAGATTTGAAACAAAGGATAAAACACAAAGGAGAGGTAAAAAGCTTTAACTGTCGTTTAGGTCACTCAGATGCTGAAGTAAATATTGTTCCGAAGAGTATTGGGACCCAGCTGTTCATCTGTCTTGTCCTAAACAACATCACCTGAGCTCTTAAATACTGTAAATCATGTGCTACAAATCAAAGAGCCTTCCTGTAAAGTGTTCAGAGATATTCTTTAAATACTTCAGAGGATTTCTCAAGTGAAAAGGTTAAACAGCTTTGCACAGCCAACTCCACATTGTCACCTAACCCCATCCATCCACATGTGGTGTACACTCAGTGCTAAATGCAGGAAACAGTTTACTCTTCCCTGCACAGGATTAAATTATTGTTAGAGTTATCCTTAATGCTAGCTCGAATTGAATGCCAAAATGCAGCTGCCTTTTGCCCCTAGAATTACTTCTTTCCCTGTATCCTAGCCACCACTAATAAATTCCTTGAAGCACAGGAGAACAAAACTGCAGTTTAAAAACCACATGTGTAACTTTTCTAAAGCTGAATTTTAAACATGGAAGAAGTATTTCACACTGTGAAGTGTGCAATGACTATAAAATCAAAATGCCTTCTGTTTTCATGTTCCAGTATTTGCCTTTGATGCAAGGAAAATCTTTGGCCATGATTTTTGAGAAGAGAAGTACAAGGACAAGATTATCTGCAGAAACAGGTAGGTCTGAGTAATAGCACAGTTCGCTTTTATATGAAATTTTATACTGTGAGTATGTACTAAAAAGTACTGCTCAGTTTTGTGTTTAGCAGTTTCTGCTCAGGAGATACCTAAAGTTTGAATGCAAAACTAGGAGAAGGATGGTAGCTAATTGTGTTCCACCTTGCATATTAACGTCACAAGCACATTGTTTTGGTCACTAAAATTTTACCTGGTCGTTCCATCATTCTGATAGATCACAAATAAAGCAAGAGGAAGAAGTAAGCATTTCTGGTGTAAGCTCCTAGTTGTACTGGAAAGATGCACGTTTCCTAACATCTATTTTATTAAGCATCACAAATTTAATTCTGTGCAAGCTCTAGTAAGTATTTTCCTAATGTATTATGCATTACCATTGTTGAATTTCAGACTATGTGTTTAGTCTGGGAATCACAGTAATGCCTTCATATAAATTAAGGGGAAAAAAACCAGACAAACATGATTACCTCCAGGGGAAGATAACTCGATGGAGACTCCAGGGTATTAACCTAATAAGAGCAGGCACTGGAACATTATTCTTTTAGAATACAGTCCTGCAAACACTGAAACACATACATATCTTTATTTACAGGGTAGTTATTCTGAAGTCAATGGGACTGCTGAGCTAAATCGTTCATATGCTTTCACGTTAGCAAGGAGTAACTGTGAATTGGTGACATATCAATGAACAAGAAACTTGCCCTTCTCACATTTCAGTTCACCCAGCATTCCTTAGACTGACTTGTCACTAGTGAAAGGATGGGAAACTTGTTGAGTATTCTTTACAATGTGTAGGGGAGAAGGTAAAAATAATGGAAGAAGAAGATATGTTGACTGCAAGCATTTCTGAATTTCCTTTTGTGTCCTCTGGCACAGGACCTGCTCATCCTCCTCTTTATGTAGTTGTCTTGTTCCTTTCTGTTTTCTCCAGATAAGCAGGACTTATGAACGTGTTTCTTTTGTGCATTTGCTCTCTGTGAAGACCACCCACCTTTTAATTCCAGAGTTTTTAGTCCAGATTGTTTTGACAGCCATACTGGTATGTGGGCAGGTAATGATGAATTCTCTGAATCTGTTTATGCTTCATGCTTTTGTATTCAGAGAGAAGCACTGTTTAGTCCTTGGCTTTTGAAGGCTTATGGAAGGGGAAAGCTCAGGAAAGTTCAAATGAATTAACTGAAGGATGTGAGTTAATGCACATAAATTCATCCAAGAGGGATTAAGCTCCAGTGAAATAAAAACAATTTATTTCTGAGAGCTTCCACGAGGGAATTTAATTCAGTTTAACTTCTGTGCATTAACTTCACATCTTCAGTTAATTGGTCTGAAGTCCCTTAAGCCTAAGACTTTGTTTCAAAGGCAGACTCAAGTTTTTTTCTGTCCATGGAAACGCTATGCATTTTGGCTGCTTTTTAACATACATGACTTCTCCCTTGGAATTTCTAACTCAAAACAAATGTAGGGTTATATGTTCCTGTTAGCTCAATAAGCTAATTGAACACCAATTTTCTAATGTCCAGTGAAAGCGGACATTGAAGTGGATTGGAGTGTTTATTTATAAAATACCTGAGTCACCTCAAATAGCATTTCCCATGAGTTGCACCTTCAATATTTTAAAAGAGGTCACTTGTGGGACAAGGTTCTGGTGATGAGATTAATCTAAACAAACTTTGCAACTCTTGGGAACAACTAGATGAAAATCAATGGGTTTCATTATAAAGAACTAGAGACTTGGAAAGCACTAATTACAAAATCTGCTTTGTGCATTGTCTAGGAGATTTTTGCCATGTACTAACACCACTGAAGTTCTTTCAAAGTCCTCTTGTCCTTATGCCTATAAAGATTACCATTATTAAAAAAAATTAATAAACAGAGTCACATAACAGTTGAAGTGGGATGGGATCTCTGGAGTTCATCTGGTCCATCTGGATGCCCTGCTCAAGCAGGGTCTTCTAGAGTCGGTTGCCCAGGACTGTGTCTGGAAGGCTTTTGAATAGCTCCAGGGATGGAGATGCCACAACCTTCTGGGCAACCTGTGCCAGCAATAAAAAAGTGTTTCCTGATGTTTAGAGGGAGCTTCCCATGTTTCAGTTTGTACCTGTTGCACCACTGATAAGCACCTGGCTCCATCCTCTTTGCGCGTTCTCCTCGAGTGTTTATGTACATTAGTAAGATTCCCTTTGAGTCTTCTCCTCTCAAGGCTATGCAGTCCCAGCTCTCTCAGCCTTTCCTTGTATGAAAGATGCTCCAATCCCTCAGTCATCTTCATGGCCCTTTGTTAACACGGGCATACTGACTTCCTCCAATATGTCCATGTCACTTACATACTGAGGAGCTCAGAACTGAAAGCTCTGGGTGTGGCCTCACCAACGCTGAATAAAGGGGAAGGATCACATCCCTCCACCTGCTGGCAATACTTTGTCTAGTGCAGCCCAGGATACCATTTGCCACCTTTGCCAGAAAGGCACATTGCTGGTTCATGTTCAACCTGATGTCCAGCAGGACTCCCGGGTCCTTTTCTGCCAAGCTGCATCCCAGCTGGGTGGACTCTATCATGTACTGGTGCGTTGGGGTTGTTCTTCCTCAGGCGCAGGACTTTTCACTCCTTGCTGAATTTCATGGGGTTCCTGTCAGCCCATTTC